>NW_027466456.1:12005000-12305000 GCF_050575085.1 Anarhichas minor
TACTGTGATGGCAATCAGCCGTCTGACTACATACATACACACACACATACGGTTCCTGTTTTTAAAAAAGGGGAAGCTGATGGTGTTTCTGTGTTTTTTGTAATCTACATAGATGTCAACACCTCCTGAAGGTTCAACAAGCTCACTCCATTATTTTCTGTGAAATATGAGAACATACCCAGAGAGATTGCGACAGGCTGGCGTAATGAGGAAATGACCAGAGCCATCCTGTCCCTACCGTCCAAGCCAGCTCTCTCAATCTTTGGGGAGCTGCCACACTGAGCCCAGAAGAGTAGCCTGAGGAAACAGACGCGGCGGATGACAAAATGCTTGTTTTGCGGCAACATTCTTGCTTCATAATGTTTTTGAAGGTTCTTCTGTAAATTCATATTTCTTGCATTTGTGCTTTTATGTGTATTTTCCATTTTGTGAAACACATTGTATGGCACCTTTTCTATGAAATGTGCTGTATACAAGTTGTCTTATTGTTGTCATTATTTAAGGATAGCGGAGGCTCTATGTTTTAAAACCCAGGTAGGGAAATTATTGTAAAGTTATTCAGACTAAGCTGTTTTTTTCCCCCCCAAGTTGCCAAACAAATAGCTCTTTAACAAAGAAAAAAGAGATAAATGACTAAGCTAAAACTCAAACTAACCTGAACCCATGTTGTTGGACCTGAATGTATTTGAGTTGAGAACAAGAAGTGTAGCTTTCATTACTGTGCAGCTGCCATCTGTTGTATGTATTACCATGTATCATATTGCCCTTCCCTGAAGGAAGTCCGGTGTCTAACCACCTCTTACTGTAAGTGATGTTAAAGCAAACATAATCCGAAGATCATGACGAAACAATATGTCATTGCAGCTAAAGTGTTTAACAGTCCTGCTGATTTCAATACACTGAACCTCCTTGATGATGCTGTTAGCAGTAAACACCTGGGTCCTACCCTTGGAGAGGATCCACAGCCACCGCAGAAGGCTTATCCAATCCCGTGATGAGCAGACGCTGAGCCGAACCGTCCAGCAGGCCAACGTTAACAGAACCGCTCTCCATACTGGTCCAGTAGAGGAGCTGGTGGATCCAGTCCACAGCCAGGCCCGACGCTGAACCTTGAAATTTCAGCACCAACACCGAATCCTCCGTCTTTCCATCCACAGAGACTCTGAAAAACATCAGGGGTGAAAGAAACATGTATATAAAAAACAAAACATGGTTTGCAATCCATCCAAATACTGAGTAAGACAATACATGACTGCAACCTTCAATGGGTTACTTCATCTCTTCCCATTCGGATTAACTTTAGAGCAAAATGCAACTCACTACTACAAACCTCGGCGTTTGTTTTTTATTCAGCTTTTGATCCAGACTGAAATACCTTTTTCTATTATCCATTTATTTAAGTTACTGGATGGATTGAGACATTGTTTACAGATATTCATGTCCCCCAGAGGATGAAGCCTAATGACTTGGGTGATCCCTTGACTTTCCATCTATTACCACCATCAGGTCAAAATGTACACGTTTGCTTCCGTTAATGACCAAATAGTAGGAAAGTAGTAGGAAAAGGACATGGGGGGCTTATAATACATAATTAAACATTTAGAATTGTTGGTGGTTTACACTCAAGTTATTTTGTCGGGGTGGTGGTGAAAAAAGTTTCTCTGGAGCCTCGCTGTCAATTAAAGCTCCTACAAAGAAAATCGGAATCTGCAAAAATCGGAATCTGCAGGTCAGACTTTATCTAATAATCAGTTTTTTGTGGCAACATACACATACGATGACTCTTCCCATCTTGATGTGCACAACCTGAATTTCCCACCGAGTCCTTTCATTAGATGAATCTGTTGGTTGAAATTTTAAAAGGATTTTCAGTTAAACTGAAATGAATTCATTCCCAGAAGGGAATTTTGTCTGCGGAATCAAATGATTCACGTGCGTAACAACGCAGAGACACTATGTTAGCAGGATTATCAATCGCCCTTTAAATTCTTATCAGTGAACAATTATATTAAAAGAAAAACTGAAGCACAAATAACCAGGACTTTGCATCTCTTTATCTGTAGGAGCTGAGATTATAAGATCAGATAGAGACCTTGTCTGAAAGCTTTACGTCGGTGAAATAAAACAGAGGCAATAATAATAATAATAATAATAATAATAAGAAGAATAACAGAGGGAGGAGTGAAATGGTTGATCTTGATTCATCTATCTATTTAACTTGTTCTTTGTTCGGTTATCACATTAAAATTGTATCTATGGGCCAGCTGAAGTGGGCCGGGCATCTGTTCAGGATGTGTCCTGGAGGTCTACCGGAAATGCTTTCAGTCAGACAGCATTTTTCGTAACCGTGTCAGAATAATGGAATTTACTATCCGCGCTCAAAAATTAAATATCTTTCAGTTGAAGCTGTGGCTCATTAATAATCAACAAGTCACAATATTATTGGTTTTCTCGGCTGCAATCTTGCTGTGTGTCTTGATCCCTCTCTGTTATTCCTCTTATTTGAATTCTTATGTATTGGTGGAGGTGCACTGTACTATAATGTGCATATTTATTATGTTCTGTATATGAAGAGATATGTTGTCTTGTTCTCCGATTCCCTTTTAACCATCTAACCAGGGACAACATACTCTACAGACAATAAGCCATGTCCAAAATAAAAATATAGTAAATAAATGTCCCCTGCGGAGGTAATCCAGTCATGTCCAGCAATGAAGAGACCCAGAAGACCTTGGATGAGTTATATACCTGATCTGCCTGGGGTAAGTTTTGGATGCCCCAGGAGGAGCAGGATAAATGTACGGAGAACACGTTGTCTGGGTTATCTCGTTTATCCTACTGCCACAGCGGCCCATAGTCACATAAGTGGTGGATAATTAATGGATGGATGGATTATTCCCATTTGCATCAAGGATGTGTGCTTTTAACAGGAGTTGCAACTGTCACATACCTCAAGCATTGCTTTGGCTTTGTACGGTAATATAAAGCGGTGTTTCGGTGGCTTCAGCTCCACTCGGTTACCTGTATACGGAGCCTTGTCCTTGCCGAGCCCAGTACAGTGTTCGGTTGGAGGCCAAAGCCGCCACTGGCCCTGGTCCTGATAGATGTGGAGCTGGTTCCCTGTACTCAGAGCCAGTGGTGCTTATCCAACGTATTCCTTTAGAAGAGGTGAAAACCAGCTGAGCCCCATCCCCTGGAAGGACACACAGAAAGAACACACAGTTGTTCTCGTGTCATGCCTGAAGATGTCCTGAGCTGATGCTTGTGTCTTCACACAAGAAATAAACTAAATTCCCTTTTTTTCCAAACGAGTATCAAACTAACATTTTTGACGAGTGGCAATGAGGCGAGCGGCTTTAAAAAGTGGAACAAGTAGCTAAACTATATGGAATTAAAGTGGAAAATTAAAGCAGCCCAACCTGTAAGCCAGTGTCAAATAACACTTTAACAGAAGAATATGAAGGAGTGTGGACACTTTGAAGTTCATGGTTTGACGTCATATCAAAATAATAGTCCTCTCCTGAGGACTCTGATGCTTGTTCAATAACGAGGTCTCTAGTTGAATGAATGATGTTGGCTAATATGTTTGTTCAGCCACACTAGCTCACACTGTAAATGAGTCAAAGTGTATTTAGGTGGAACAGGTCCTGATTAACACTAAACCAGAAAAAGCTTGCTTCATGCCACAGATCAAATACAAGTTAATGTGCAAACATGTATTCTGTTGAGTTCTTATACAAACATCATGACCTCGAGCATTCATGGTTGTGCTCCCAGCAGTGGGAAACCAACCCTTCACACCATGTGCTCTGTTCATCGTGTGTTGGAGCCATAATGTGGTTTTGTTGTTTTCTTTTATCTTTGAGGGAAACTCAAGGTGAATTTAGACATGCAGTTCTGACATTGAACACGGGGTGGCACATTGACATTAAAGTGCATATAGGCAAGTGCCTGGTGATGAGAATCAGGTGTGTGTGTGTGGACGGGAAGCTAACCGTTTTTTGACCGTGTCAGCCAATGTGTCAGCGTGGCGTGTCAAGGTGTTGCATTATCCCGTCGTGGAGTATCCTGTGGTGTTCTTGGACAATGCTGATTTAACGACATGGTGTCAATGTGCAACTGAATAAATGGAGAAAAAAGCATATCTCAAGAAGATATTCAGTTTCTGCAAGTTTTAAAGGGAAGAATCCAGCAGAACGAGTGCGGCCACTTTGAGATGCCCCTTCCCTTCAGAGCACGTCCTCACCTCCCTGACAACAAGAAGCTTGCCCTAGTCCGGCTGAAGCACCGTAAAAGGAAACTTGACAGAGATCCTAAATTCAGGAATGACGATTTGAGATTTATGGAAGGTGTCTTCAAGGATGGCGATGCAGAGAGAGCAGACAAACCTGAGAAGATTAGGGTAGTTTTTGACTGCTCTGCAAAGTATGAAGGCACTGCCTTGAATGACCATCTGCTAACAGGACCGGATCTTACAAATGGAATGACTGGAGTGCTCTGCCGGTTCCGTAAACATCCCATTGCAGTCACGTGTGATGTGGAAGAAATGTTCCACAGGTTCCACGTTAGCAAGGAAGACCGAGATTATCTGCGGTTCCTGTGGTGGGAAAATGGAGATACCAACTCGGAACCTAGAGAGTATCGTATGAAAGTTCACCTCTTCGGAGCATCATCATCTCCAAGCTGCGCCAATAATGGCATAAAGCATCTGGCCGGCCAAAACGAGCAAGAGTTTCCATCAGCAGCTAGCTTTATCAGAAAGCATTTCTATGTAGACGATGGCCTCATAAGCTTGGAATCCGTTGACATAGCAGTCAAACTGGTGAAAGAAACCCAAGTGGTCTGTGCTAAAGGGAAGTTACACCTTCACAAGTTCATTTCCAATATCCGAGAGGTAATGGAGTCCATCTGTGTCACTGAGCGTGCTGTTGAAGTGAAGAATGTGGATCTCAACTACGACGATCTTCCAGTGCAAAGAGTGTTGGAAGTAAGGTGGGACATAGAAGGATTTCTGCCTCCATTCATCCTTCAAGGAAAGAGGGTACTACAACAGATGTGTCAGAAGGGCATCAGTTGGGATGAACCACTGCCCAGTGAATTGAAGCCAAGGTGGGAGAGTTGGGTGAAGGACTTGGGAAACCTTGAAAATATTCAGATCCCAAGATGCTTTACTCCTGAAAACTTTGGAAAGGTCCTGAAAGTTGAACTGCATCACTTTTCAGATGCTAGCAGTCAAGGCTATGGTCAGTGTTCATATATAAGATTGGTAAGTGAAGATAAGGTGGGCTGCACCTTGATCATGGGCAAAGCAAGAGTTGCACCCACAAAAATAGTCACCATACCAAGACTAGAGCTAACTGCAGCAGTGATCTCTGCTGCTCTGACCAATATGCTAAAGGAAGAGCTAGAGCTCAGCATTGATGGAGAGTACTTTTGGACAGATTCACAAGTAGACCTAGGGCATATCAACAACGAAGCTCGAAGGTTCCATGTCTTCGTCGCAAACCGTGTCCAGAGAATTCGGGAAACCACCAACCCAGGACATTGGTACTACGTCGACACAGGGGAGAACCCTGCTGATCATGCCTCAAGCTAGCAGAGCTGATCAATTCAAACTGCCTCACAGAGTTTCTATGGCAAAGGGAAGTAGTTACAAACAACGAAACTACAGAGCTTCTGGTTTAATCAGTCAGTGATCAGTTATCTACTCTCTAGCTTAGTAAAGTAAGTTACTATTTACCCTATGGCTGTGGAGAACAGTGTTCTTCATTAATAACATTCTACTGTGTTGTGGTATAGAGTTAATAAATTGTTATTCAACTACGTTGCTAAATTTTCAGATGTTCCAATGTGTCAGCGTGGCGTGTCAAGGTGTTGCATTATCCTGTCGTGGAGTATCCTGTGGTGTTCTTGGACAATGCTGATTTAACGACATGGTGTCAATGTGCAACTGAATAAATGGATCAACAGATCGAAAGAGACGCAGCGCACTGTGTAGCTGACGCTGATCGGCGTATTAACTTTGCCATGACAACACCGGAAGTTGACTTCCGCGATTTGTATTATTATTAGTTTATTTCTGCAATTATAATACATGTTATGTTTACTGTAATTTTGGGTACCTTGTGTTAAACTCATTATCGTTTTGCCCTTGTTTCACTGATGATGATAGACGAGCTTTTGTTGTTGTAACATGACTATTACCCCGGAAGTTAAACGGAGCTCAGAAAGACGACAAATGGCGGGTGAAACCAGCGAACCTTTTCTTTCCCGTCATGTTATTCTCCTGCTGGTCTACCAGGCGAACACGGTAAAGCTTATTAAGTTAACTGATTAAAGTACTGTTATACTTGTTGTAGGTGATGAGACAGAGTATTTGTTTCTTTGTTGTTTGTACATGAAGCTATTTTGTGTCTTCTAGTTTTCACGGTGTTCCATGAGAGGACAATAATAAACGTGAACATCAGTAAGAAGCGTGGACTCTTTTATGACCAGTGTGGATACACACTGGACAGTGAATTCTTTGGCATAGAACACGTGTCCGAACAAGTTCTCCCGTTCGCCCCCCAGTGGCTTGAACATAAAATTGGATATTGTTAAAGTCAATACATCGTGTTTTGAGGGACATTAGGAGCACGTTTATTGAAAATGGATTCAACAATGCAAAAATTCTATGTTGTTATTAAACTAGACAGAGACGAGAAGCATAAGATTATTCCAGTTTGAGAGACTCTCTTTCCCAGCTCAAGCTTCCTGTTGTGCACGCACTGTATTTTCATATCCCATGAGATCATCCCATGATACAATCAAATATGATTCAGGGATTTTCTCAAAAAATTAGTCTGGGATAGGCAAATTGTTAAAAATAGTCATGTAGTCTGCACATAGTCTTATCTGTTGGTCCTGTGATAACATGGTGACCTGTGCAGGCAGCACTCTGTGTCCTGGTCAGTGTATTCTGGAAAAGATGCATACTGTGTTACAGTTCAGACAGCAGCGCAATAAAATACAGAAAAAGTCATGCTGCCTCGATTCTGACTTGTATTTTCCTCCTCCATTCATTCCATCCTACTAACCCAGGCTCTCTGTGGTAAGAGAAACAACTTTTATGTCAGTGGCAGGTTACCAGACGTTCTGATCATTTGTTTCTCACCTTTGGCCTTGCACTCTCTGGTTGTCGGGTTTATCTGGTAGTCCTTGTTGCAGTCACAGGAGAGGCTGCCGTTCGTGTGAACACAGAGCTGATCGCAGACGTCGCTCTCCAGGCACGCGTCGACCTCTAGGCGAAAGAACGGACATTTGAAAAAGAGTTTCAAGGATGCAGCATAGGAATATGTTCAAAACAGTGTACAGTGTAAAATGGTGCAGGTCAGGACACATCTTTATAACTGGTGATGTCAAACTGGTACCAAGCTGCTCCATCAGGCTGCCACTCACCCTCACACTCGCTGTCCCCGACCAGCTTCATGTGGTTGGGGCAGTCACAGTGGAAACCCAGCGGCTGGTCAACACACCGATGAGAGCAGCCGCCATTATTGACCCGACACTCGTTCTGATCTGCAAAAAAAACAATCATTACATCACCATCAGTGGATTCATACAAGGACAGCATGAGAAATGTGAAGATTTGTTTTGTTCGTGCTCACGTACAGAACGTTGTTTTGAGTTACATGCATGGCTTCCCAAATGACAAATTGTTCTCAGGTGGGTTGAAAACAATTTATTGTTAAATGAAACAAACATAAGATAAAAAAAAATTTAAAAAAAGCAACGGAGACATCTACATGTTGATAAACCGTCTGGGTCTACAACCGCATTTTTGTTTTGGTAAGGTACATTTTGAATTATTATTATAGCAACACCTCTTTTTCTAAGATTCATGACGCAGAAAATATCTAATATGTTTCTTGCAGAAGGCAAAAGATGGAGTTCATCCAAGTAAGAGGACTTTGGCGTTGACATTTTTAAACTATTCAAATGTTAGTTTCACGAGTTGTTGTGCAGTCCTCTGGGATGGACCTCCTCTTTGCATAATTAACGTAGCGAGTTTCTCTTTTGGCAAACTTTTGACTCACTATGGTGCGATGGAGGATTTGTTAATTCATCCAGCCGTTTTGAGAAATGTCACTTCTCTCTTAAGTGTCTAGTTTCAGGCCAGAGTGCAGAAAGGAACCAAACACACAACCTACCACAGTGTTGTAGCCAAAACCACCTAAACCAGGACCAAGTCATGACCAAGACCACGGTGTGTCGAGACCAAGAAAAGACCAAGACGTGGTTGGGTTGAGACCAAGTCAAGACCAGACCAAGTCCCACTGCATGACACACTTCAGATAAACTATGGAACATGCAAACTATAGTCACGACACGTTTCCCTTAAAAACACCCACAGAAACAAAATAAGGGTTATTCTTCATTCCCCTCTTTTATTGCCATATGCTAGTATATTGTGTATGTATAGTATACTACTAGTATACTATGATAAAATACTCACTGACCTACACCTCAGCAGAGTAGATTACAACAAAAACACCCTCATCAGATGTTGACTTGCATTTGAGAAAAAAGAATTAAGCATAAATAAATAAATAATGCTGATTGCATAATAGAAAAGTCTTTTCTTATTTATTAAATGTGGAAAACAAAAAGCTACCAAACATTTGGTTTTTAACCACAAGCAGATTCACAGCCTGATGACAGTGTCTGCCGTTTGTTTGTTAAATGATTTGTGAGTGGAAAAAATGTAGAGTACCACAAGTATGCTCTGTGATCAAGGATGAGACTAATGGACTAATCATTTCAGCTGTAGTACACATGCGCTCCCTATCACAAAAACGCAAATGTATTCCCCATGTGGTGTTTTTCAACCAACGACTCCGGCATCGATCACACAAAAAGTTCTCTTTGACTTAGCAATTCTGAACTCGGTAATATCACTTGACCTGTCGAGAGTTCTCTGTTATTACTGAAAACTGTTTTCTCCACCCAACTCCCAACCAAAGACAAGTCCAGAAATATGTACGCATCTCGTTTTTGTGGCACTTCCTAAAGAAACAGATTAGTTAATAACCTCGTAATAGACGTTAACAGCCTGTGGATCTGTGTCGCAAGATGCTGGAAGCCCTTCTTTAAAAGCCAAGGTGCAGTATGGAGCGGTGCCACATTGCCCTCTGCTGGCTGATTAGTAAAATCAAGTACCACATGTGGGCGCTCGACTACAGTATGCGTTTGTTAAAACATCTCTTTCCAAAACCACAAAGGAAAGGCGTTCATAAGACATTGGAACCTGGCAGCAGCGATTTGTTCTCAGCCACAGCAGCATTGAAGTATGTACGCATCAGTATGTCAGCATGCAACAGAAGCGCTCTGAAACCTTCTCCCCTCCACAACGTTCTACCTCTGTTGCTTTCTTGGGAACGACCGAGGGCAACAGCATGAATAACTTTGAGGAGGGACCGTCAGAAATTGTGCTCCGTTATCTTCACTTGAACGATTACGAACGTTGGCTCGGACGCTGTCGTTGGGTGATGAAGACCTGGCGTGTGGTCCGTGTTCTAGTTCATCCGAAAGCTGTTGGATTGTGTCGAGATCAGGAGCAGAAAAGTTCCTCCATACCAAACTGGGAAAACCATTTATTTATGGCTTTGTGCACGGTGGCATTGTGACGATGGAACAAGAAAGGGCCTTCACCAATTTGTTTGTATGCAGTACTATTAACATTTCCCTTATTGGGTTTAATAGCCCAAACCATGTAGAAACAGCCTCAGACCCAAAGTACAAAAAAAGTATTTGGACAAGATTGTCTACATACTTTTGTATCGTGCACTATGATACTGATTTTCTTTTGTTTTGCGAATTCAAGGATGAGAAGTGAAGCCGTGTCACTCACCACAGTTGTCTTCGTCGCTGCCATCAGAGCAGTCTGGTGAGAGGTCACACCTCCAGCTCTGGCGGATGCACTGCCCATCTCCACACTGAAACTCAGACGGCTTGCACGTGCGAGAGGTCTGCGGGAGCGGCCGGGACAAACCGCACAACTGTCGAGCCTCGTCCCGGCCGTCTCTGCAGTCGGTTCGCCCATCGCACAGCTGGTTTCTGGACAGACAGATGTCAGACGGCCCGCAGGAGAAGGAGGAGTCCGGGGCGGTGCAGTTCTGGCAGGAAGCCTCGTCGCTCCAGTCGCCACAGTCGTCCACGCCATTACAACGCAAATGTGGAGCTATACACCGTCTGCTGCGGCAGGCAAATTCATCTTTCTTACACAAGAAGTGACCTGTGAAGAGAGAGAGAGTCACAAGTTACGTCAATAATAAAGTATCGAGCCAGTGAAATGTTCATTCAGACCACTAGCATTACCAGAAACATCAGGGCTTCCCACTTCTAATTTCCGTTGAGTGTTTCAGTTTGTAATGCATCTCTAATAGCAGTCTCGGAGCAACTCAAGAGAGCAACCAAATTAAATGTGCGACGTCAGAGAGAACTACGTTGAGGAAAAGATAAAAAAATAATATGAAAATAAGTTTGGTGGGGGCGAATGTATATGGGAAGGCTAATGAATCACAATACATGTTTTCATCACAACCAGCCGTCTAATGGGTCCATCGCATGAGTTCATAAGCAATAAGAAAGATCACAACCATCCAGATCTTCAGCTTGGTTTAATGTGAGCAATATTAAGAAAAATGCTCTTTCAGGGTATATGAAGTTTTGTATATATATATATATCTATCTATATATATATATATATATATATGTATCTATATATATATATATATATATATCTATATATATATATATATGTATCTATATATATATATATATATATCTATATATATATATATATATATATATAGTGACCGTTGCTTCCCAATAAAAAATGTCACTAATGTTTGTTCTGACGCGTGCCATAAATAACAAAGTCCAGTTTCGAATATAGGCATTTTATTTCTCACATAATCAGAGTTCACCACTTTCTCTTCAGTTATCCATTTTCTCCATAAAACTAATAAATCATAACATTTGCATTCGTTAAATCTTCACGGTCAAAAACTGTTTGCTTCTACCTATTAGCAACAACCTGTGTCCAATGACCCCACTGATTATATTCCCTGTGGCCAGGATCACACCGGCACTACGCCCCCATGTGGTGGGAGGTTGTACAAAAACTAAAACAACAAAATGGCTCTTACAATATATATATACTGTATATTTTACAATAGTACATTTTCAAGAGTATCAACGGAAAAAGCAGTCAGAAATGTGTTTTATGAATAATTCAGCAAATCACATTGGAGCAGTGATTTTATAAAAAAGTCAATATTGTCATGATGCAGTTCTGCAGACTGTTTACAATATTACCAAAAATGTCCTTGTACACCCATAATTACTAAACTTACTATCTCTTTATTCTAATCTGAATGAACTTGCATTGCTCTGTGATCGACAACAGATCATTTCCTCTTGCAATCATCCATTTGCTCTTTTCTCACTGCATCCCAGTAAAACCACAATCTGCTGCACTTCTGAGTGGAACAAAGTAAATCCTGTTCCCTTCCTACATTTTCCTGGCTGCCATTCAAACCAGCGACTTTCAGGTCTCACGTCTCAAGCAACACTGCTAATATTCATACCTGCTGGCATTCCTCACATCAACAGTGTTTATGTTTGTTCACTTTCTCCTGCAGGCTTTTTACTTTCCTAACGTTACACAGCTTGTGGTTCATGCAACACCAAATCCCTCCGGAATTCAATTTCAAAGTCTGTAATTACTTCATCAGGATTATTAGACAGAAATATGCAACGGTATTTTTGCCCACACAGACGAGTCGGTTATAATCAGCTCACACTGCATTACACCATATACTGTATGTTGAGTAAGACATGTGTAGGTAAAAGGGCTACACAGTAGTTAGAGATGGTGATTGTGTGAACCTTTGTGTTGGTGAAGCCACTGATAGAGCAGATAATCACCTTTGATCAACAGGTCACCAGCCAGTGTGGACATGTCAGTGTGTGAGTTTTAGGAAAAGTGTATAAATTCAAAGTACAGTGAATCCTTATGACGGTGCAAGGTAACCATACTTCTGTTACCTATTGTCATTTGTTTTGATGTCTGTCTTTTTACCTTTACCATTGTCAAAACAATCATCCATCTGTTTATCAGCCTCTCTCTCTCTCTCTCTCTCAAAGGAAGGGAAGTGCTAGTTAGAAAATCCCTTGTGTTAATGCATCAGTTAGACGTTGAGGTGTTTGCATGGAGAAGCAGGATTCTGTATTTATGCCCCATGTATCTTGTACAACTTTCTGTGTGCGACTTATTTTTTATCAAATCACATTTTTAACTATCCATTCATATATATCCATTCTACTGTTCAATGTTATATTTAAGGAAATCGTAGCTCTTGTTTTATTTCACTCTATAAATCTTACAGAGATACCGTGTACGTATTTTTATACTGCCTTGCTTTTCTTGTACCTCTGAAGCCTTTTCGTGAATTGCCTTGTTGTTAAAATGAATCTGCCTTTCCTTGTCTCAAATTACGACACAACTATCAAGAAGTGCCATTTTTGGGGGGGTTTGGTTTATGCTACTTATGTGTGTGTATTGTGTGCGGTTGTGGATTGGAACATGTCAACAATGTTCTCACCACAGCGATGTTCGTCTGAGCCGTCCTCACAGTCTGCATGACCGTCACACACACTCGGTCTCGGGATGCACGAGCCATCGATGCACCTGAACTCCAGCTGCTGGTGGCAGGCGAAAGGTGAACGAGCTGCAGCACCTGAGACTCCTACAAACAGACGATTTACTGTTACCATGCAGAGAGTCAGACAGTCAAAGGCATCACAAAGGACAATATAACAATTCCATAACAGACAAAAGGATACGTCTTGTATGCTGTGTTTTATAAAAAAAAACATTATAATGTTGTCAAGACACAAACAAAAAAAATATCATATGCCAAAGAACAAAAAGACGTGATCATCCAATGATCATACATTGTGACATAGGTCATGTGGTGACATAAAGCCTGTAAAAAGGTAATCCTGAAGTTATTTAATAAATTATCAAAATAAAGCTTATTTTCTTCACTTGAATTACATCACATTTTCTGAAACTGGATAAATAACCTGCTCAAAATGCGATTCCAATAATCTATCTCAGAGCTCATGCTCCAACTTGTCCTCATTGAGTTTACAGAGCTACACCGACACAGCTTCACTTACAAATGTCTGTAATTATTCTTATTTAATTTAGATATGCAAGTATTATGTATATATTATATAGCATACCCATATACACCTGAAAATGCAGATATGTAACAATGCACTGCAAAGGAGTCAGTTAACATCCGCAACAGAGATTAAGAATAACACCCTTCGTTTTTAATCTTTCTCCTTTTATTCGCAAATTTCGCACATATATTTCACAGAAATAAAAAAGAGAGGGTTCAGACAGGCTTCCTGTAACGTTGTATTTGTTAAGAAACACGGAAAGCACTTGTAATGTTCTCCTGTTTGCATGGTAAACGGACCTCATTCAAACTGACAGGTCTGCTCGACTGTGAACTCCCACTCAGTACGCCCCTCCAT
This sequence comes from Anarhichas minor, assembly GCF_050575085.1. NCBI lineage: Eukaryota > Metazoa > Chordata > Actinopteri > Perciformes > Anarhichadidae > Anarhichas > Anarhichas minor. The sequence continues at coordinate 12,018,594 of NW_027466456.1, forward strand.
TTAAAATACTAATAACACTTAATCCAAGCAGCTCTTTAATGCCGCACAACCACAAGTAACGTCAGCAGCTTACCCCAAATATGACACCAGCTCAAAGGCGTGAGCAGAAGCAGTAAACGTCCAAGGTGTCCCATGCTCGATGTCCTCCACAGTTGTATCGCTCGCTCGCACGCGGCGCAGAATTATGACGCAAGAGTTGTCTGTAGGTTGAATGAGAAGTTGTTACGGTGACGGTCGAGGAAGTTTAAAATATATTAATATCGCCTCTGCCGTTCACTTGTCATTTATTTTATTCATTTATGTTATTTGTTTCGTTGACGTCGAATATTTTGCCGTCGTAGTTCACCTTTTTAAAATAAATTGGATCGTGTTTTAATTAGTTAAGAATTACGTTTAGTTTCCTAAACGTCTTTTAGTGTTCACTGAAATGCAGCTGAGTGGGCCAGCATGGCCTTGAAAAACGTTTTCTGGTACCAAATATTATAGCATATAAATACACAACGTCTTGGATCTAAAAATCCTGTTTCACCTTATAGCGTGTATTGTTAGGTAACTGTAGTCACTTATCAGTGTGTGTAAATGTCTGCACCCATCACAGCTGCTTCCAATCGCGTTAGCTGATTAAACTAAAGTCTGAACATGCTCTCACCTGTTGAGAAGATAAATTTAAATAATCTGGGCAGGTGTGTTGATGCTTAAATCTTACCTTGCAGCTGTATTAAAGTCTGTAGTTTGAAGATTATAGTGTCTCAAACTTTACTTTTAGACATTTGGGACAAATAAAAACACCCATTGGATATTAGCGGGTCGTTAAACTAAAGGTAGGATTGTAAACCCAATGTGTACTGACTCCAACCTCACTGATAAATACTTACTCAGAAATCTATTTTCTAAATATATATATTTAAGTGTTATTTCAGTTACATGGGACATGACCCAGGGTCAAACTCACAGACAACCAAAACACTTTAAAATAACAAGCATTCCCTTTAATGGACCCTCTGGCAGGTTCATCATTCAATTCTCAAACCTGATGATAGTTTTAAATGTCAAAGATACTTAATATGTCAAATACAAGGGAATTCAATTATCAGACCGATGCATGAGACCTCCTGATTTTGTATTTCATGTAATGGGAGTTACATAGTCCTCCCTGCTATTAGACTCACCTCCCACAGTATTTTTTAAACTATTTTAAATTGCAGCTAATCTATTCACATAGTTGTCACTGATGATTCAAAATCTATTTCATATTTGTTCAGTTCATAATACAGTATGACCACAATAAGCACTGAAATCTTAAACACATTTTATTCACATTTTCTATTGTACAACCAACACACGCAGTGGTCAGGCCTCCACAGCAGGTTCGGATGGAGAGATTAGGTTGTTGACGGAGTTAATCCTGCTGCTCAGAGGTATGGCTGGTCCGTGGAGAGTGGGAGCTCCTCATATACGGGACCCGGGGTCACTGGAAGCTTTGGGACTTCAGCAACTTGACTAGAAGACATCAGAGGGGTCAAAACAATTACAACGGTACTGAAACATTGACTACTAATAGAATATTTCACTTAACAGAGGGTGAATGTGTGTAATCCAGTTGTTTGACTGACTTCACACTGAAGCAGCAAGAGACATTAGCGCATTAGCGGATATCAGATCAATACAGTCAAGCATTGGAGCATCTTTGGCAGGTGTCAGATGGTTTAAAATTGGTTACTCCACATATTCATAGCTGCATGAACATAATTTGATTATGATACAAATCTTACTTACATTACTGCCATAATTATTCTCCATGTCAGAACAATATTCATCTCTTTTTAGTGTGCTATAGTGCAAACTCAACACTTCCTGTGCTGTTTGTTCACAATAAAGCTCCAGCAAAGAGAATTGACCAAGACTTCTAACAGAGAGAGTGAATCACTGTCAGCAAGTTAAAGGTTGGTCTAAATATATATTTGGATATTTTGGTTTTCCTACAGTTGATGATTTCACATAGGTCACTGGTTATCTAAATGAGGAGCTGTAGGTGCACATTGCAGCATAGATAAAACAAGTTTCCCCCATTCTGTGACCATATAATCTTTCTGCTTGTAAACAGAAATAAGGTCACTTTTGTTTGTACGTTTCCCAGCCCTGTTCATCAGGTTCTCTTCACACCTTAATCAAGCTACAGTAAGATGTCCGATATTTTGTAATAATCAGAAAACTTCCTTCTCTGGTGATAATCAAATAATCACTGTACATGAAAACACACTGACTGAATCATTTACCTGCCAGCTGTGAGAGCTTTCTGAGAAGACATGATGACTGTGGCGGGTACCGACTCTCTGCGTCCATCTCTGCTGTAGTAGTAGTTGCTGGCATACTTGTGGCTCGGGCCCACTGGCAGCTTGGGTGCTGGCTGTGTCCTATAGAAAACACATTTCAATCAAAATGTACAAGTGATGAGATGGATTTTAGTGCAAAGTTTTAGCAGCGCCAGTTCTTTCTCTCTTTGTCAGGCCCTCAATTTATCACTTGCGTTTATTGCATTTGTGGGGGCATGTTATTTCAGGTAGTGGTGAAATTATAGAATATCGAGAGGGGGATGGAGGATGGTCAGTTTAAGTAACAGATTCATGATTATGAGGGTTTACTGGATGCCAAAGCACTAACAATAGGTGTAAACTTTAAAGCTCTGCAACATAGTCAGAAACACTTAATTAGATTGCCTGGAACAGTGCAGTCAGGCAGGAGCTGAGAGCTACATTTCAAGGCACATAAATACCATAACTAGAGCAAAAATGTGATTAATTTCAGTTAAAAAAAAAATTCATGGGGGGGCCTCACATTGGTTAGTAGAACAAAAAGAGGTGTCAAACCATGTGCTGACAGCACAGTTAGGTATGTTTAAGTGAGAGCTTGACAAGTGTCATTGAACACAACCCCTGATGAGCTGCTGATAGTTCACCTGCGTCGAGGCAGGTGGGCCGGTTCACCTGCGTCGAGGCAGGTGGGCCGGTTCCTGCTCTACAAAAACTACGTCATCATGCCACTAAACATGAATACCACTATTAACTGGGTACAACCCAAGAAACATTAAAACTGTCTCCAGTTTAGTGTGTAACAGCACTGTGGAGAAGCTCAATTAATCCAGCTGTCTTAATGGTTTCACAGGGTGACGTTAACGCGAGTGGAAGTCTTACCTCTTTGCAATCTCCTCATATCTCAGCTGCAGTTTGCCTTGCAAGTTGTGCTAAAAAAAACAAACGGCATAAAAACATACAGGCTAGTTAATACTCTTCTTTAATCACACGTAACGTTAGCTGTCATCCAACTCAGGCTAGCTCTTAAAAGCTAACGTTATCTAGAATTAGCAACTCACTTCTGTTCAGAATTTATTTTTTGTGAGAAATAACCCAATGATAATCTACTATATCGTTCACCATACATATGAAGTTTGTCTGTGGTTGTGTCGCTCACCCCTGATAACAAATTTCGGAGTCTCTGGATGATTTTGGTGGCAGTCGCCATGTTTGCTGTTGTGAAGGACACTGGACTTCTTCTGTGGTGTGAAACAACGGCTCTCGGCACGTTAGCGACACCTGGCGGTTTAAAAGAAGAACTGCAGCATCACAAACCGTGTCCAATAGAATCACAGAAAGCGCAGCAGCTTTATGATTATTATTTGTGAAATGCAACTTGTTTGAAATTAAATTAAATCATATTTATGGGCATGGGTCTATGTCCCATTTTTGTATTTTGTCAACTCGGTCTCAGCATCTGTCTTCCTTGTACTCCTACAAAATAAAAGCTCTCCCGTGTGGCGAACAACGATAAAGTACATAAAACACCAGTGGAGTCAGATTAAGGATGAGAAGTACAAATTTTATTTGTTGCACAAGAAAACACAGTACAGGGCTGCAACGCCGGTATACCATGCAATCAAGTATTACAGATGTGTGCTCGTCTCATGCAGCATGCACTGAACAGAGGAGTCCACACGAGAACACATGCACATGTACAACAGTTTGACCTGCTAGTTTGTTCTTTAAGAGCAAGTTTAACACCAGCTGAGAATCTATGCTGAGCTCCAGTGGCTGTTCTTGTTTTAAGCTTGCAGCCTACAACTGTCACGTCACTGTCGGGTGTGGTTACAGTAATAAGATGCTTTCAACCAGAAGGGATCCATCAAGCATCGACTACATTTACATTCACATAAGAAACCAGGTTATTTGGAGAAATCCGGGTATACATGCACTGCAAAGTGTTTTCCCTAATCATTTTTGGAAGTACGACTGGCGTATTTTATGTGTTATGGTGCATTCTTTAGCTATGGAGCCTTTCCACAGTACAGTTTAGAGTACAGGTTATCCCTTACTGTGAGACTTGTACAAATCGTGTTGTATCAGCAGTTTTAGTTTGTCTGACTTGTAACCTATTATTGTATTTACACAAACATACCTCTAGAGTAACGATTTGTTTTCTGCAGCATTACTTTCCCTATATGACGTATTTTTCATGCAAATGTGGACATGTGAAAAAAACATTACAAGAGCACACATGGAAAGAAATCCCAGCAGAACTCTAGTTGTGTCACCCTCGTTTACTCTCCCTTTACGTAACACCAAGGAAAACATGTATTTTCAAAAACTAGTTACTTAAGTGCATGTAAAAACACTTAATGCTTGTTGCTAAATTACTCTTTCTGAACATTTTCAAAACAACAAAAACAGCTTTGATTTCTATGAATGTTGTTTTCTTTCATGGTATCAAAGACGGTAGCGTCATCATATACAGCCACGGCATATAAAATGTTTGTACAGTACATAGCATGTTTGTTTGTTGTAAACCATTCTGTCAGACTGCAAAAATAACGGAGCCATTCAGCGACATAATCTCTCCGTGCGGTTCACTGACACGATGAAAGCATCCTGTAAAAGGTCGTCATGAGATTTAAGGAGAAAGAGGGACTTAAGTAACTCATCAACAAGTCCGATGATTTAGAAGGAGAAAATTGGTACAAAATCCAGCAACAGCCACCGACAAAGAAGACAATAAACCTCAAATTTGGGAAGTACATCCAAAATACCAACAGCTTATTCCCTCAAGTCAGACTTCCAAAACTCCCGGTGCCTGAAATTGTCATTGTGCATATTGTGTCCTTCAACACATCAGAATTACACACATCCTTGTTATCAAAATATACATCAATATGTGTACGATACAAAGACATAAAACATTTGTTCAAAGAAGCCCTGGGTTTGGATTCAATGTAAGGGTTTCCCTCTGCCATTTTCAATTTACCTTTAACATTCACTTACAAAATGCATTAGTGCACGTTTCCCCTTGATGTAAACATCACCACACAGTACATTAAGTAGGAACAGGTCTTGTGGGCATGGTGTCTCTTACATGCTCATGTGGAAAAACAAAGACGAAAGCTACCATTTCAGGAAAAGAATACACAATGATTCAACACTTTTCCAGGTACAAAACGTCTTAATATAGGAAAAAAATAAACCAAACTATAAATACCAAAATGTTTTGAACAAAAAGATATTTCCCTCCAGCCTCTGAAGACGACGTAGACTTCGATTTGGCTGCTCAATGTTTTTCCTGCAAATTGCATGCTTTGAGTAGAACACGTTATTACAGGGAGACATGTAGAGCCACGCTGAATCTGTGACTACAGATGTCAAAATGTGGGCGGGAATAAAAATAAAATAAAAAACTAAACTTGAGATACCTCTATGATATGGCATCATACTAAGTTAATATCGAGTAGCAACAAAGCAGAGTGTCATGATCTGTAACATCCAGGACTTCATCCTCAACTTCATTTTTCAAGCGATGTTAAGATTGCTTTGAGGACACTGCACTGATATCATGGCACATAATGCCCTTTTTGAGTCAGCTTCAGCTCGTCTCCATAACAGATTGTTCCTTCGGTGTGAAATATTACCCCCCACTGACCAGAAAAACTGTGACCATGAATTCACACTGCAAGGAACATGATCAACACGTGAATGGAAGAACTTAATGACTTATTAGAAACACAGATAACTAAACTATGTTTTTTTTCTCCATCTGTCTCCTGTCAGACAATCATAATACAGTGCTGCTTCTTTCCGATGTGATTCTTTCATGAACGATAGTTGTGTCTTGGTTGCATTGACGGTTTCTTCTAGAGATCTAGTGACAAAGCAAAGCCGCAAAAAAGAAAATAAAAAGCTTATTGTAGTTGGATATTTTAGACACAACTGCTGACAATAGATCAGAAAATGACTAGAATCAACCATGTTGCTTTCAGTGTGAACCAAAGGTCATGGAGATGAATATAATAGCAGTATTACATCATTGGAAGCCGCACTGTTCAGATCTGAACTGACACTGAAAAAAACAAAAAACCTTGTACCTTTTGGTCCTGCAACAATTACGCCCAGCTTTTATCAAACTAATCTGTACTGCAACAATTTATTCAAAAAATAGACATTTATACAAAAAACTATCCAGTCAAAAGACATAAAACCACATTTTATGGTTAGAAAAATGCTGAGCCGTGGCTATTCGACTAATGAGAACTTCCCTCTTGCCCCGTTACTAACTCATCGTAGTTGACAAATGTAATAAATAAGACCAGAACCTCTGCAATGCCTCGAGGCACGTATTTACAAGTAAAAAATTCAAGTAAAATCTTCTCCTACTTTTCTCAGCCAGTTTGTAAATGAGTTTACAGATTCTGACAGACTTGAAGGAAAAGATATGAGCCGTTGAAACGAGTGCAGTGGTGAGTTGTCACTTTCTCAGATGCCCTTTTTGTGGCGTTCCCTCTCTGCACTCCGTCTTCTCCGTCGATGGTCCAACCTGAGGACCAGTGGAGGCGGTTTCTGCTGCCTGCTTGCAGCTGTGGTCACCAAGAGGAAGTCCCGCCTGCTGCGGTTGAGAGGAAGTGATGCCCACCTGCAGCTGTGCTGTTTCGTTGGTTTCCTCTCCATCTGAACACGGCTCCCACTCATCCTGCTCGCTCTCCGTTGAGCCCTGCACGGCAATCTGGGGCACCAGTGTGATCCTCCTCACCACCGGCACTTCCAGCTCCACCTCCACGCTGGTTTGGGGTCGGGTGACCATCCACTCTGTCCTGTGCTGCTGCTGCTGCTGCTGATTTTGTGTATGGGCTCCTGGAGCTGTGGGCGTCACTGTAACCGTGGTGCTGGTTTTCTCCTCCGGCTCGTCAAAGCTCACCTCCTGCACCGCCTCCTGTTTCTTAAAGGAGTCTCGCCGCTCTGATAGGTTGAGCTTTCGCATCACGACCAGCTGCTCCGATCGTTCAATCCCAGAGTCCCTCAGCCTCTGGCTTCCGATGTATCCGCCCAGCCTGCCGAGATCGGCCCCGATGTACGAGCCTCCACAGGAACCCTCTGCCTCACAGTCACCCAGCAGGTCCCCCTCACAGTAAAACGGCACTTCCAGCGTGTGCCGGCGAGGGGTGTACGACTTCTTATCGGCATGATACACACCAGACAGCTTCTCAGCTGACTGTACCCTCTTAAGAAGAGGAGACCGAGGTGGCTCGGCACTGCGGGGCCGGACAATGTGTCTAACGATGGTAGGTGGGGACAGGGTTTTGCCGTGGTAGCCGTGAAAGGTTTTGGCAAAGCCTGACAGCGGAGAGGGGGAGCGCTGTGGAGAAAGAGGCTGGGTGGAGGATGAGTTGCAGGCCAGGGGCGAGGGGGGGATGTTGCTGGTTGACTTGCGGCGACCCACCTTGGTGTAGCGCTGCGTGCTGAGTTTGGAGCCTAAGCCGTGGAGAGAGCTGGGCCGGATGTGTGCAGCGGGGGAACTGGGAGAGCTGGAGCAAGGAGACGTGCTCTGAGGAGAGTTATTGTCTGGAAAGCAGAGGTAAAACCGTTTTAAACATTGTACTTCACAAGTTGCAGAAACCTCGAGCCTTGTTAGAGTCAAGAACCAAAAGAACCATTTCATTTTATCATGGATAATTCTGAGGCCACACCGAGCTCACCAAAAACCTGATGGTCGGGTGCGGGACTTCTGCAGGGTGTGGAAGGGCCGGGGGAGAGGCTGTGTGTCGGGGAGCCCGGAAGACTCTCGCTGGAGGAAACGGAGTGGTGGAGGCCTGAGTTGAAGCTGCGACTGCTGTGCATCACTGTGCTCTGCTTGGACAGCTTCTTCAAGATGCTTCGTCGCCTGGAGGTAGAAGAACAACAGTCACATATGTGCTATTGTGTAGTTCAGTGAGCTCGGGGGGGGGGGGGGGCTCACTCCTGCAGAGTATTCAGGAATCTGTTAGTTTCACAAACTCAACAATAATTTAAGCATCCTGATTTTAAAAAAACAGCACAACAGAACCACCACACCATGCAGTGTATGTAATAAAGTAATACTAAGTTGTTACTTAGCTTAACAGTACCTTGCACTAGGGGGAGACAGAGCACTGACTTCTGCAGGTTAGTTTATTTTTTGCCAACATTCAGCAACTACCAACCTCACAAAGTAAACAAACTATGAGTAACGCTGCAGAGAACGACAGATAACCAAAGCTCGGGTTCTCACCTGTCGTAATTATCTCTCCTCTTGCTCTTCTTACTGCGACGAGCCATCTTGCCTTTGTGTTTGGTCTTCCGAGCTGGACCCACTTTGATTGACGTGTTCTCAAGTGCTGTGGTCTGAAGCGCCACCTTGCTGCCACTCTGCACATTTAATAGGGAGCAAAGGATAATTAATCTGTGTTACCAACACACACACACATGCACACACACACACGCACGCACACGCACAGCAACTTAAGCTAAAACTGAATATCAAACACAGTTATAACCTGCGACAGCAGTGTGAGTGAGTTGCTGTACCTTCAATAGCAGTTCTATCATCTCAGGGTGGACCAGGCCTTGGACAGACTCTCCGTTCACGTGGGTGATGAGGTCTCCAGTGCGGAGACCTGCCTGGTGAGCTGGGCTGCCCTCCTCCACACTCTGTTAAAACAGCATCACAGTGAGTGTGAGGAGATTATGTTGAGCATTACAGAACCACATTTTTATACCTCTCTTCTGTCATCATACTAAAGCACTTTACTTCACATGGACACATGACATTTAAAATGCCTGAGGAAGAGGAGTTAAAGCGGTGTGTTTCGTTAGACCGACACAATTTGTATTTGTGGCGACACCCACCGACACCATGTGATGCACCGTGTAGACGTCGCTGTCGCCCATGTAGACCCGGATGGCCTGCAGCGTGAAGCCGTACTTCTTTCCTGATGTGTGGATGACAATGGGAGGCCTCAGGCTGCAAGGGCTGAGCGACAGGTCCCGGCTGGGGGAGGAGTCACGGGACGAAGGGTTGGAGGACAGAGAGCGTGGGGAGATGGGACTGGGCTGGAGGCCGCCAGGCAAGTCATCTGAAACAAACAAGACCGTTTCCCGATAAATATGTCGACTGAACAATACACAGCTTTCTGGCTCAGAAAGGCCTTTTATTTAAGTTCTTGTGCTATGAATTAAATATTAATAGAGCTACGAATATATAATGGTTTTTGGTAAATGTTCCTGACCAAATACATTAGAGGTGTATTTGCATGAATAACTAAAGAGTTTCAGTTACAGTTCAGGCACTTCCATTATTACTTTCTAAATATGGGCCTGTTTTACTTTCACAATTACAAACAAAAGATATTACAATTTTGTTCATCCATTTCCGTCTTCTTATTGCCACTGAGGTGTTGATGATAACCATCTGTACCTGTAGTGATGATAAGAGACAAGGCTGAGATGGAGGCCGATTTGGGAACCTTCCCACCACAGGGAAGCCTCTGTCTGTCCGGCGTCTCCAGCTGGTTACCGAAGCGCCGGGGGCCGGTCGGGTCCTTGGGGGACGAGTGTTTGGCCCCAGTGCTGTTGCTGCGAATCCTGATCCTCCGAAGGTTCGACACAACCACCTCAGCTGCAGGTATCATAGATTAAAAAAGGTAAACAACATGTCGATATGATCAGTGTTCATGCCTCTAACAAAAGCACTGATACACGTTGTGAACAGAAAAGTCAAAACCATTCATTCAGTCTGGATTTACCTTCATCGTCAGTGGAGAGGGCAAAGCGGGGCATCGTCTCCAGGCTCTGGGTGCTGCTCATCACCAGAGGACTGGTGCTCCTCTCAGACTGGGAGGAGCTGGAGGAAGCCCGGGGGCGAAGGCTGCAAACAGTCAAAGCCCAGTTGAGTGGGTAAATCAACTGGTACAAGAGATCACGCAACACAACACCACACTGTGTCTTGACTGCTTGCTGCTTTTGCACAGCAGCAGCAAAGTGCTAAACAAAGAAGAAATCAGCAAAAAGCCTTAAGATGACCTCAAAGCACTGAAGAAAGCTGTGACAGAAATAAAAGCAGCTTATGATATCACTTGTGCCTACCTGGCCATGCGTCCGGCATGTGTGCGCTCCACGCCGCCCTCTGCTGGGCTCAGGGAGGGACTCAACCCTCCAACGTCCCCACGGTCCTCCTTCTCCTCGCTGTGGCTGCGGTCAGAGGAGAAGCTCAAGTTGGACGGTGTTGCCAGATGTTCTGTGCTGCTGTAAACCTGAAAGGTTAAAACAGAAGACGGGTTGTGAAACAGAGAGCTGAGCTGAGTATTGAAGAGCTTTCCGATGATGTAATGCACCATCTAGCAGCACTAGAGACCCTCCACTCTTTGATAAACACATGACTTTGTTATCTCAATAGCATAACAGTGAGAAGCTATCTAAAGAGAATCTGGTGTAGCTTTAAATAAACATTGTAAATGTGCATAGACATATAGCTGGAGGTTTCTTCTGTACCAAAAGGGCTGACCACTTTTTGAACCTCCAAAGCTTTTTGTATTCCAACACGTGGCCCTTACCTTGCTGAAGCGATGCGACCAGGAAGAAAACTGTCTGATCTCCAAGGAAGACTCTTCATCATTGGTTTCTTCATCTTCGTCAGACGCCAAATGATGGTAACGCTCTGAACGAGCTGAAAACGGGAACAGGAGAAGACACTCAGATTTTCAGAGAAAACTGTTTGTTTGAAAATATAATAGAGAACCCGGTCTGTAGAATTTCCATTTGTCAATTGTGATACATGTGTGCATCACAGTAGAGGACTATGAACGCTGTTCACTGCTGTCACACTAGTAGATACAGCATTTTGGTCTAATGTGGGAGAAAACCCACTCCTTGAGCCTGAAGTCAGCATGTGACCTACTGTCAAAGTAGCTGGTGTCGTCCTCCGCCTCCAGCTGAGGGATGAATTCAGCTTTCTGCCTCAGGAGTCCATTCCAGTCCAAACCCAGGAAGAATGGGTGCTGTTTGACCTCTGAGGCTCCGCCTACAACCACACAGTCAATCAAATACTAAGTTTTACGAGATTGCGACTTCAATGACACTCAAGGGGCAACATGTATTTAATACAAGGCCTAAAATATATATACATACACTTAAAAAAATGATTCATACGTCTATCTCTTACTTAGAGTCTGTCCAAAAAAATCTAAGGTAAACTATAAACTCTTACATGTGTACATATGTACTTTATTAAGTTTATTAATACAACTGTATTTCGTAGAAAGTCCCCATTTCAATTTCCCTCCTGCTACAAAAAATTTGGATTAAAAGAAAACATCCTAATTTTTCAATATCCGCCTGTATCAAACACCCTGTGCAGCTTTTTAATGCGTTAATCAGCAGTAAACTGAGCAGTACCCGTTCCCAGTCGGTCTAAAGGACTCTGCCTGAGCAAGCGGGTGATCAGATCCTGGGCATCAACTGGTAAAGCATCGTCTCCTTCTGGCCAAATGATTTCATCTGCAAGAAGAAGCGGAAAAACAAGCTCGATAGATCAGCACAAATAAAATCACAAAACAATGACAACATAGCTTCTTAAGGTGTTGCAATGCCTGAAATGAAAGCCCAGTTTTAGCACTTCAAAAACAGTCAACTGGCACTAAATTATTTCCATATCTTGGCCTTTGACAAACAAGATGACATGATGCAATGATACAAAGTTGTGAATTTATACTTATACACATTTTTTGACAAGATCAGAAAAGAAGAGATTTTTCTATTTCCTCCAGAGTTGGAACAAAGTCATTGTCACAAGTAAGTGCAAAGTCCATCACTATTTGTTCCAATGATTGATTTCAGCACTCACCACTGACAACTTGTCCAAAAAGCTCTTCAGGAGTATCTCCAAAGAACGGAACGCAGCCGACCAGGAATTCATAGAGGATGACCCCCATCGCCCACCAGTCCACGGGCTTCCCATAGCCTTGCCTGAGGATCACCTCCGGGGCAATGTACTCCGGAGTGCCACACACCTGCACAAGCACACCAGCACAGGTGAGTTTTCAGGGAAAACAAACAACTGCTTCCATAATCAAGTCGAGTGACTCGTCTTACATGGAAAACTAAGATTTGTCTACTTTGTTTTACCTTGGCACCAGTCTCACCTGTTTATCTACAAACTCTCTTGTGTCTTTCTCCATGTGACCCTCGCACAGGTTGGTGGTCATGTTCATCAGGCCAATTTTAGATAGGCCAAAGTCCGTCAGCTTGATGTGGCCCATGGATGTAATCAACAAACTGTTGGGAGGAAAAAGATTTTTTAAAAATCAATGAACAACAAGAGATGTTGTACTTTACTTTTGAATAGCCAACACGTTCAATGAATTCTGCAAGCAAATGCAAGAACCCAGATTGAAATATAAAAGGAGAAAGACTTAAAAAAAAGAAATCTGGACTTTCTAGGTGTCTTATCACAGATCAGATCCCGTCTGTTTAGTAAGTAAATCATGTTTAAAGTAAGAATACTGGATCATACTCAGTACATTTCCAAATGAGAAGCCAGTAGTAGTACAGAAAGTGCTGGTCCTTGTTAAAACCATACAACAGGAGTAAAGTTGGTTTGTGTTCTCACTTGTCAGGTTTGAGATCCCGATGCACAATACCATAGTTGTGAAGGTACTCCAGGGCCAGGACTGTTTCGGCAAAGTACAACCTTGTCATTTCTACAGGCAGTGGGCCCATGTTCTTGAGCAGGTTGGCACAATCTCCACCTTAATGAAACAAAGAAAACATGTGTTCATTTGCATGGATTAATTATTCCCTTTTTATCTATATTACCACTTTGTGTAAACCGCTCTAGATTAGATAGAGCCAAATGTCTAACCATAGATCATTCACAGCAGTCTTTCTGTACTTTACCTTCCACATACTCCATGACCATGCAGAGGTGACGTCGTGTCTCAAAAGAGCAGAACATAGAGACCACAAAGGGGTTCTCGGCAAAAGTCAGGATGTCTCGCTCCACAAAAGCCTGCTGGATCTGGTTCCTCAGGACCAGGTTCTGCCGATTTATCTTTTTCATGGCAAACCGTTGGCGGGTCTCCTTGTGACGGACCAGATATACAGCCCTGTCAAAAACACCACGAGGCACATTAGACACACAATTCTTCACAATTATCAGTAAAAAGGCTTCAAGAAAACTTTAAGGGATATTCTCATTGAAAACATGGGCTGAACACAGGGTTGAAGTTTGGGTGAATTTCTCACCGGCTATTTGCAGATTGTAGAAATGTAACTTTTACTTCTGGGTATTAAGATTCCCTTCACCTTATGCTAGTTCGACCCACGACTGCATTGATGGGATATCTCTGCATGAAATTGCCTTTGCTGTGGCACGATCAAACCACCGCCACCAGTCTAGCCAAAGGAGTCACGAATCTCTTTGTCTATTAAGCCGCAGTCAAAGACTAAGCAGACATGCTGCTGCATAATTGGTTGAAAACCAAACTAATGTTTTTTTTTTTTAGAAGAGGCGATATTTTGGATGTTTGATCAAAAGAAGGAAATAGGTTTCAAGACAATTATACATAATGAATGAATGTAATGAAGGTGCTACGGTGTAATTAAAAAGGTTGCATGGAACATGTACCATGCAGTAGATTCAAGGAAACTTTTTTGACTGGTGTTCAAGTTTTTGTGGTTATTAGTCTGAAATAACAAAATAAAAGTGTGCAACAAATCTTTTGGAGAACTAATATACAATGCCACGAAAGAACGATGAAAACGTATACAATGGCCCTTTGTTCTTACCCGTAAGCTCCATTACTAATGAGTTTGATTGTTTGAAAGTCACTCTCAAAAGGTTTCCTTCGAGTCGGCGTCAGCGTCTGTGGGGCCTTATTCTACAGAGAGGAAGCAGAAATGTGAGGCTAGTGGCTATTTATGGGCAAGTTAAAAATGCAACACAATAAAAGCGATACTGTTATTATAATGATTAGGATTGTTACGGTAGAATCGAAAAATCTAATGTCCCGAGATGCATTTAGCACAGCAATCAGTGGTGGCTAAAAAACTATTTAGGAACATAAGGAACGTGTAAGAAGAAAATATGCGTTTAGAGTTCACCTATTCTTTTAATTTCTAATCTCAAATATATCAAATGCTGTCCACTCCAACAGGTCGTCAGTAGTAATCAAAGTGAAAGTTTACCTCCACAATACCGTCTGTTTCCACTGTCACTGAAGGACTGGTTTCATACTGTTCAAGCTGTACCATGTCTAGAAACAACAGAGAGAAAGGCAAAGAATCTTCATCTCGCACCATCAACTCTTCACACACAGTGAGGACATTTTCGGTGAACTGAAGGTTGTCATTGTAAATGTTATCTTTCTGCACAGAAACTGCTTCCTACCGGCTGTTTATGTGAAAGTAAAACTTTCGAAAGAACTGACTGAACCTGAATTTCAGGCTACGACAGTGTGAACAATGTGTGAGATTTCCCTTTATGACAGAACTCCTTTACCTTCTAATGGGTCCCGTGTCAGACCCAGCTGGCTGATGATGTAGCGCGGGATGTCCGTCTTGATTACCTGGCCGACTTTGGCGTGACCCTCTGCTGCCTCAAGTAAGTGGTAGAACTCTTCGGGGTCAAACTCCTGTCAACAGCAGCCAAGTCTCATTAATGCGGACTGGCCGAAGACAATATCCTGACAGACTGAACTCAAAGCAGGAAACGGCAAAAGCAAGTATTTAATCTGTATCAGTGGTACAAGTCAAAGGCAACTGTAGTCTTAAAGATGTTCAGCTTCTTATCCGAGAGGTTTTTGATTTATAGTCATCCCTTTAGCTGAATGACAATTAATAATAATGATCAGGTCTGTATCCAGAGTCTGTGATCCAGAAGGTTAGTGAAGTTTAAATCAAAATGTCAAGAGAGTTAGTGGTATTAGATATTGGTAATTGTAATACCACAGGGTTTTTGACAGGATGGGCCTATCCCAGTTTAAACCCGACACCAATTTCATTTGGATTTTCCAACTATCAACGTACAGAGGAAATGAAAAAAAGAAGAAGATATTTTTGGGTTCTTTCTCGGAAGTGAATGGAATTCTACTTGGGATGCTCAAAGCATTACAAATATAGATTTAGAAGCTCAACAATATGTTTTTGCAAAGACAATGTCCCAATTACTTTTGGCTAATCCATATAAGTCAATGAGAACTGTTATCTACTGACGGGAAAGCATAGTTAAGGTTTAGTCGTATTATCTTCCTTTCAGAGATCATCAGATTCATGTCTACTTTCTAAAGAGAATTAAGGTCAGCACCTCATTTCAGTCCGACTTCATGGTGAACTGACTTCGACTTGTTTCAGTCACAGTAATCTTATTTTTGAATTAAGGGGAGATGTTCTCCTCTTCAGCTTACCAGACACTCCAGGAGGCGAGCTGGCCGTGAGATTATGATGAGGATCTTCCTCACCAAATGGATGATGACGGCTACCTCCTCGCTTTCAGAGCGCTCGTAGGCCTGACAAACAGTACGGAAAAAGAGGGACAAAAATGACAAGTTTATTTATGCAACCAAGTAACCTTTTCACAAAACACCCAAGAGAGAGAAAACACAACAACACAGATTAAAAGCCATACTTTAAAATCAGAAAAAAATAAACAAGCATAGATTCATAGATGATGATGTTGAAGAAATACGGTGCCGTTTCTGCACAATTTGTTACATTGTGGCATTAAAATAAAATTGTTACAAATAAAAATTGTTAATAATAAATATTTTTAATATAATTGGAAATAGAAGTATAAGAGAAAAGAAAGAAAAAAAGGGAAAATGGTGATTTCCATGTTGGCAGACTTTGAGATGTGTGATAAAAGATGGCATGTATGCATCATGGAACATCTATAATACAAAATGAACATACACTACAATGTGTATATTTTTATTATGCTAATTAAACTGTTACAAATAAAAAATTGGGTTGTGCAAAAGGGATGCAAACCACCTTTGTCATCAGGGCTTGGTGGTGTCAGTGGAAAATAATTGATCAAAGAGGGGAAACACTTTCCAAAGCCAACTATTAAAAAACAAATATGTGTCACAGGAATCTTTTTTTTTTTTTAAAGGTTAAACCACGTGTACTCTTGATGAAGTTTCTGTAGGTGGAACTCTTCAACATTACAAACGGTGCGCTGTAAAGGGTAAACAGTAGAACTGTTGCACACTTGAGAAAAGCAGCTGAGGTAACAGGCATGTAGGCAATGACCGGAGGTTGACAAATGAGCTTTTACCAACTGAAAGTAGCTAATTTGTAAAACAATTAAGAGCCACAGAGAATTTAGATGACTGTAAATGTATTGTAACATGGCACACAAAGTGAGTCTTGAGGTGTATGTGTGTGTGTGCGTGTGTGTGTGACAGCATTTGTTCCACTGTACGGGAGCAGACGTTCAGGTGGAGGTACAGCGAGTCGGCCGTGCCTTCTGTCTGACAGCTAGCAGAGGAACAGGGGAAGAAGGTTGCTATAGAAACTAACATTTCTCACAACACAGAGAAGATCTGTGACAAAAGCGCCTCTCACCAACACGGACAATTTCCACAACCAGATCTATTTTGCGTGCCTTTAGCTATCAGACGGTTATCGATTGCACATTTCGCCCCAGCTCAATCGATCCCCTTTCATAACTTCATCACATCCGAGAGTCTGTAGCAGCTTATCAGCCGATGCTTAAAGCTGGAGTATACAATTAAATGAGATCCTTTTTTTTTTTTTGCCAACAAACACATACTATTTGAGCCATATCATCAGTCCTGCTGGACCCGAATCAACTAGCTGTTTCCCCCACCTCGTGAAGCAGCTTCTCCAGCTTCTCCTGCAGCTCAGCAAAGTAGCGGGAAGTCACCAGGCCCTTCTGGGACTTGTCCAGACAGTCTCTAACCAGCTCGACCAACTGGTGCTGGATGAAGCCCAGCACCCCGTCGGCCAGCGGGAGGGAGCTGTCTGGAGAACAGTGGGTGATAATCTCGAACAAGCGCTCCTCCATCTGGGCTGTGGCCTGCAGGGAGGACAAGCACACAAACACACAGTTAAGGCATTTAAAAAAGGACCAGTAATTATTATATTTTTACTCTCTGCAGCAGCAAATGTCCATAATATTTCTGTTGGTGGATCATTAGCAGAGAGTCCATCCGATTAACTGGAAAAAGAGCAATGTGCAGTGTCTTTGCTACACAAATGTTCGACGGTGTTCTTGCGCGTACCTTTGGAAATCGTTCTCTGTAAACATGGTTCATCATGACAATCTCATTATCAAAGGAGAAATTCGATCGTCCGGGGCTGCAACAGAAACAAAACAACAGATGAGTAAATTGTAATTGATCAACAAATACAACTCTCCACTGAAGTTTTTAAGAGGCCAACATCTACACTTGTATTTTATTTCTCAACCTGACCAAAAGCAATATTGTGAGCCAACATTCGATGCAGCAGCTCTTAAGGTGCTAAAGCTACAATTTCACTGTCAGGTTTTAATGTTTCGAAACCAACAGCAGAGGTTTCTGGTGGCCAAACAGTGTGAATCATCGACATCACTCAATTAGTCATTTACTGCAACACCATTTCAGTATTTAGGCAGATGAGACGGGTGTATTTAAAAAAAAAGAAAACCTTGCTTGATGAAGCATCACACAGAACAGATGGTGGGAAAACCTATCACATGCAAGCAGGCTCCCTAAGCCATTTTTTTGTCATGAAAGACGCCTCTGTTGGACTAGATGGCTGCTGCCCAACACACACTGCTGCAGCTTACCGTGGCTCTCTGCATCAGCCCCCCCCCTAAACCACCCCCACCCCTTGACTACAGTTCAGCAGCTAGATCCCTGAGGCGCTCTGTTAGCTAGCATTGCCCACGCACAGCACACCATGGTGCCAGAACACAGAGCACTCAGGCATCGCACAAAACAGCACAGAGCGGAGCCAACAGACAAAAGTTGTCAAAAGCACACAGCTCGGCAGTCAGATCTCCAGCAGCCTGCCGGCCAACAGGCATGTTGTAAACCCATCGGAGGCACTTCAGACGCCAAATGCCGTGTTTGCTTGTGAACTTTTCATGGTCATACTGAAGCACAGACATGTTGACATCTAACAGTCGATGTAATAATCTAAATCTTTGGCTTTGGCAGCACGTATTTTCTAAAATGAAATCGGGATTAGCCACCTGAGGCTCCGAGACCGAGGTCGCATGACGGTCGAGGGCCGCCCGTCCTCGTCCGTCATGCTGTCTGTGCTGCGGAAGTGTTTGAAGAGGAAGTGCAGCTCATCTTGAGTCGGCTGGTAGGGAAGCTGGTGAAGACGCTCCTGGGAGGAAGAGGAGGACTGCAGAGACAAAGAAGGATCCATCGGTTGAGAAAATTCATTTCTACATTCAACAGGTTAAAGTCTTCACCTTCATCATTCATAAAATAGTTGTCAAGAAGTGAAAGGTGACCTAAACGCATTTCTTCCAATAATGAGGCATCGTTATTTACAGGAATAAGTCATTGTCCCCTGAGGCATTGAGTAAACTCTTTTCAAACTGGACGGAACGCTGTGTACATTGCTAGCACTCTGTGAAATGTTGAGGCCCATGTGTCCTAAACAGAAGAGGACGAGAGGGACGGCATCTGTGAAGTCTCCTTCTAATGCCTTAGAATAAAGAGGGCAGTGAGCGCCACTGAAGAGCCCCATTGTCCCCACTGACCTCTGGGTCTGTGCCACGGTCAGGCCCATAAACGTCTTTATAATAGCTGCACATGGCCGACTTTCAACCACTGCAAACTGTTCATTTGAATGTTTACTTTACTTGGAGTAAAGTTCTGCTCTGAAAAACATTTTTGACATGTATCCTCCCAAAAAGTATCAAGTAACTGAGGATAAAAGCTTTTTGAATACCAAACAAAAGCATCAGATGTGAGGTTTTATTGAAAAACTGTGATAAAATAATGTCACTTTAAGTATTTAATCTCATAACTATAACCGCGAGGGAACACGAACACACACACACACACACACACACACACACACACACACACACACACACACAGTGCTTCATCTCCTCATTAACATGCACACACACAGACTGCGTGTGTAATACTTCTAACACCGAGTTCCACAGACTGAGAAAATGAGTAATTCAAGCAGATGATGGAGGAAAACAATTAGCGGTTTGTCATCGCGGACTTGGCGTTCGCCGTCCCTTATTGCATAAACGAATGTGCTATTTGGACTGAGCGGAGTGTTAGAATCGCCTGGCCATCTATCGACCGGGGAGGACGGCGACATGTTTTGGGATCACTTACCGACACAGTGGAGCTCGGCGGGTTGGTTCCATAGCCCGATGAGGGGAGGGATGCCAGGGACCATCTCCGGCCCTCAGCTCTGAGAGAAACGGACATTTGGTTACATAAGCCTCAGCAGCAATGGCATTAGTTCGCATTTCACATGTGAAACTCATTACATAACAGGCGACAGAGGAGTCCTCCGGCTACAAGAGCGTGAAATGAATCTCCTTTTATTCAAATCATATATATAACAGGGTTCGGTGTCCTCGTTTGATTTAAAGCAGCTCTTTAACCAAGCTGTACCGTCACTTAAAAGGAGACATTTTCTAGGAGAAGATAAAACATGAAACACGAGCTTTAAAAGCCAACAGACGGGGTGAAAGAATTATTAAAAGAAGCTACCTGTCGGCGCGAGCCAAGTGGCTGAGATCACGACAGCAACAAAGAAGAAGAGAAAAACAAAAGAAAGAATTTCAGTGAGTTTTGGGAATATTGCGCAAGTGATCCTGTGACCTCTGGCATTCAGCTGAGGGATTAGTACTGACATTGTTGCCCTCCTTGCCAGTTTGCATTTGCCCAGATACAAGCAAGCAAACCAAATTAATTTGAGGATATAGTTTACATAACAGAGACAAATCTCCCCTTCAAAGCATTACCAGAGAAAGGATCTTCTCTCCAGTTATATATACACACACAACAGAACAAATCGAACAGCTAGAGGTTGTGTGTTGTAACAGTGCCATTCATCCATCCATTATCTGTAAACACTCATCTTTTACAGGGTTCCAGCAGCACCATAACATTCAGGACTAAACCGTTTTGCTGTGAGAATGAGCAACAACTTAAAGAGTGGCGTTATAGACGACTTCAATGAATGAAGGCTTAAAAAGCTGTAACTGCATCTTAACCGTTTCAACAATGATCTACTTTGGTTATCTCTAGGAGTTCAGTTCGGTCATGAATTTGAAACTGAAGAGCCTCATTGAACACCGACAAACAAAATGAATCAAGAGAACCCAATTTCAAGCAGCAATGAACAAGGTCACCGACTGTTCTGCAAGGCTTTTAGATTATATTGCTGCAGCACTGCAGATGATGGGTGCGAGACGTTTGTGGCCAAAACGTGCTTATTTTCCTCAGCACAATGATCATTTGTTAACATGTTTGCATGTAGAATTTTAGGTCCTAAGATAGGACTGTGAATGTTTCTTGTAAAGTCAAAAGAATTAAAGATTCAAGGTTTAATTAAAGGCTGCCTTTCCTCTCGATAGTACGCTACTGAACGATGTGCTTTACACTACTTGGTGTCGTTTTTGTGGCTCGTTCCCATCGTACTTTAGGAAGGAGCACCTGGACTACTCAGCAGTTTTTAACAACTTTGGTGCCTTCGAGGCCTCACTTGTAGGCTACACGTGCCTGGAGCGAGACACGCCTGTTGCCATTAGAACGGGGTTGAATGATGCGAGTGGGCTCCGGGGGTACCCTCTATCTAAGTGCACTCATCCTGCTGAGGAGCAGACCTGGCAGAGAGACGGAGGTGTGAATGCTCCAGGCTGAGTCAGCCTCAGTCACCTTACTGCTGGTTGTCTGCATCTGTCCCAGCACACACGCACACACGCACACAAGGAAGCTCTCAGAGTAAGATTACGCATTGGGTTTCATTTATTTTAGATTTTTTTTTTAAATGTATATTTGGTAGAATAAGGGTTCAGTGTCAAACTACAATGATCAGTGGTTTGTAAACAAGAGCTACATTGACTCTGGATTCAAAACAGACGGTAGTTCCTGTAACTTTAACAACTCAACAGGATTTGATGAACCAACTCCCAAAATAAAATAACTAAACGGTAGCCAGTATTTCCATGATATCCTCACGCTCTGTGTACTCACTCTGAACACAAGAACAATTTGCTGTTGGTTAAACATGGTTTCCAAATCTTAAATTATTTCCCAAAAAGCTTATTTATAGGGTAAATAAAAAATAGTTGATAGGTGTCTCTAGGAGACACTGTTAAATTGATTTATTTCCAAATAAGTAGTTCAATACAATTGCTAGTGGAGCCTAACCTAGAGATCTTTGTGTCCGTGCACAGCAGGTGCTGCTGAACATGCAAATAAATGTAATTTGTCCTCAGGTAAGAGTATTTAACATATATGAAAAAATAAAATTTGTATTTATATATGAATAACAAATCAATGTGCACTTACTTAAAAGGGCATTCCTATTCCCCTAGAGTTATATATTTATCTAAAAGAAGCTTTGCTAATAATCATTACAAAATGACAGACTGCTGAATTAAGTGTTATTAACGGTTTAAAATGGTAAAAAAGTCGCAAATTATTTTTGATCAACCCCCCCCCCCTTGAGATTCCTTAAATGTGAAAAAACAAATATATTGCTCCAGAATTCAAGCGAGCAGTGCTCACATACCTTCGGGCAAATGGGAAGTTGAGGCAGGCGCTGGTCGACACATTTCGTGGGCTGTCTAGAGGGCTGCTCGCAGCTGGAGACGCAAAAGACAAAAGTTACTACCGGTACAATTCATAACTTTAACAATAATAAACTCATGAAAATAGAGAAGAGAAAACCACATGGTGGAAATGTTCTAGAAAGGATGGCATCATGTCTAAATGCACAAACTCTCAATTACTGCAAAACCGGGCGGCTTTAACCAGCATCCCCAAACCGTCTTTATTCAAGGCCTGATCCAGAGTCTGGATGTCTGGGTCCACCAGAGACTGTGGTTCGTTTACATGCAAGTGGTTGAGCAGTACCGATTACAACACAAGAGAGACCTAATTACAGCCCTACTGCACTCTGCGATTACATAATCCTCGGCATGATTGAGTTCAAAAGGGAGCACGTCCACATACTGCTGGTATGAGGAGATCTTGAGCAAAACTCTTTTCATAGAGTGCAGCTGCTTCTCGGCATTAAGAGGCGGTGGACCGTCTGTGCTGTTGTTGATTCAGAAAGCTAAAGACAACAACCATTTAGACATGCAATCATCGTAATGCTTTCTGTACTTCCATTTCTTCAATCAGATATTCATTTTGAACATCTCCTAGTCCAAAGTGATAAGCTACAAATATTTAAGTATTAATGCAGACGGTTGGTCCAGATGTTCTGCAGAGGCCCAGAACCAAATTGCCGGAGCTCAACGCAGGCCGCACTTTGTCCCTGCTTGGTGTTTTGGGCGTTAATTGCACTTTTCTTCGTGACAAATAATTTCTCATCTGGAGTACATCCATGACCAGGCAAGAAAGTTGCCAATTGAACCTACTTAATGTCACAAGGGACATAAACAGGATAGTGTCAGTATCAAACACGGACGCTGGTCTGGACTGATTTAACAATATCTCGATCTGTTGTTAAACAGTACGGACATGCAGAAGAGTACAGACGAGTCCACCCTGCTACGTTTAAATAGCAAATGTTGTCCGACTGGTTTCACCAACAACCACCTGCTGACAGCTACATCGCTAACAACGCGTTCAGTACGGCAAAATAATAAATAAACGGGCTGTGTTGCTGTGAACATGTTTCTTCAGAGCACATTTTCATACGAACCCAAAAATATAGTGAAAAAGTTAAGTAAATGCCAACACATGATTTTTTTTAATATTTTGGGGCACGATTTTGCAACATCATGCTAAAGATGAAATGTAAATGAGCACAATGCTAGCCGGTATTTTTAGCTTTTATGTGCACTTGCATCACTGTGATTGGCCAATGGGCCGTGTGTTTCCAGATGACACTGCAGCCGAAGTAGAGCCAGCGCCAGCGGCAACGCTAACACCGGTCAGGTTGGGGCTTGTTGGGCTTAAAGGGATACCAAGCATGGCAGTAGATCTTACCAGTGTGGAGTGAGAGCGGGGAAAGCGGCCGGGACAGCGTGGGCGACGGCGTCCCGACACCGAGGCTCTTCCTGTTGCTGCTGCGACAGCTGGAGCACAAACGGGGAAAAAGAGAGAGACGTCAACACTCATCTGCATCGCTCAACTAACTCTCTATGAAAATGTCTTTGTGGCAGTTTAAGCTGTTCTAACATCACAATGGAATTTAAATTTAAATTAGAAAGTACCTCACAGGTTAACTTAAAACAGCCTCCCATTGGTCACATGGGTAAACTAAGCTATGCAGGTTTATTAACACGTTTCTGTCTATTTTGCAATGTGAGTTGCAGTGTTT
This sequence comes from Anarhichas minor, assembly GCF_050575085.1. Lineage (NCBI taxonomy): Eukaryota > Metazoa > Chordata > Actinopteri > Perciformes > Anarhichadidae > Anarhichas > Anarhichas minor. The sequence goes on from NW_027466456.1 coordinate 12,042,413, forward strand.
TTGTCACATTCATTATCTCTGCACCAATCCTTGTCCACAGCGACACAACCTTATTTTTTCATCATAACTTTTCCCGGTTTTTCAAGTAAAACCTTTAAGTTGATATTAACAGCCTAAAGCAGTCACTCAGAGCACTGCGTCACTGCTAAAATGTTAGCATTGAGGGTATTTTCGCACTTCTTTTTATAACAGTTAAACTGAACTTTAAGACAATCTAGAAAGAAAATAACCTTGTGTGTTCCTTTAAGCCGAGCGTAATCATTTTGGTTCATCCAACCTATAATTACACGTTTGACTCATACAATTCTTCAGCTTGTATTCATATCTAAGTGTGTGTTTGTGCGCTTATTGTGAGCAGCGGGCTAAGAACACAGAAGACATTTTATGACAGTGTAACAGAGGGCAGATTAAGAAGACACACCAGTCCGTCATCCACTAAAATGGAACTGTTGCACCACACTGAACTAGCCTGAATAACACCAAAACACACCCGTGTGCCGTGTTTGTGTGCCGACCAGAAGTACGCTGGCTATAGACGGGGAGCAGTGGAAATAGGCGTGGATGTCCAGTTTTCTGAGCACTACAATTTGCTATCTTCACTTCTTATAGAAAAATCATACAAATATTCCCGTAAAACACTTTTGAGTTATTTAGAATTTCATACATTTTTTTTAATCGTTTGAAGAAATGTATTTCACACAACATGGTAGACAAAGAAAGGCAACACATTAAGATCCTATTTGTATTATTTTAGTTCATTTCAATTTAGTTTTGAATAATTAATAAACAGGATTATTGCGGGTGTGTTCACAGAGCTTTCTACTGCACTGCTAATAACAGGTCTTCAAAAGAGGGCAAACCAGTTTACCCTCAGATGGACGCACCAGGCCAAAAAAAAATTAAGGGTGTGAATTGCAGCGCACTTGGCCTGCAACACAGCCACCTTAACCGTGGGACTATTTTGGACTGGTACTCAAACGTGTCCCATAAATCAACACATCCAGCGACACACTACGGTCCGGTTGGTAGAGCTCAGGTTTCTGAAAATCCTCTGAACACTTGCAATTTCTGCAGCTAACAAAAAACACACACTTCCTGGGCTAGTACAGATGGGGCTTATGATACTTAGCAAGAAGAACTGAGATTTATTTTGTCTCTGCCCACCGAGATTTAACTCCACTGATGACATTATTCCCGCCTTCCGAGCAGCTCTGCCTTGAGAGATGTTTATGTAACTAAAACCTTAATCTGCAGGCAAATGCATGACACACCAGCGTGGCCAATGTCAGCTGAAGAGGGAAAACTGACGAGAGCCAAAATACAAAGAGAAAACCTCCTGTCAACAGACTCAAGGCTGCGTGCACCGACAGCAGCTGCAGGACCAGCTTGAGCTACAGATGTCCAAGACTCTGTGTGTGTGTGTGTGTGTGTGTGTGTGTAAAGGGCGGGAGGGAGTGCTAAATAATCCCTCTGGTCCTTAAAAGAGGGGGCAAATTTTGACCAATGCCATTCAAACAATCAACGCAGCAGATTTTACTGTGACACCGGGGTGAACTGTTCTCAATAGCACCGAAATTATTCATTCAATTAAATCGATTAGAAGACTTTCAGACGGTTAACCAACTATTTTGATAACACATGAATTGCTTATATCATCTTCTAAGCAAAAATGCTCAACATTGTCTTGTTCCAGCTTCTCAGATATTTGCTGTTTTATATTATACAACTCATATATTGAATATACTTGAGTTTTTGGATGGTTTGTTGGACAAAACAAAACATTTCAAGACCACAGGCTCTGGGAAATTGGGATTTTCTGACATTTCAAACCACAAGATTAATCTGCAAAATAATAACACATTGCCTTAAGCTCTGTGAGACCCAGAAAGATAATAGATAGATTAATCAATAATAATAATAAAAAATCATTAGGAGCCTGCCCTTGTCCACAACTAACTGGAGGACCGTCAGCTGTTTTATGTCTCTGGCCAGTTCATTCATCCAGTGTGGTGGCCTCTATCAGACAGTGAACAGCTGCAGGCTTTATCTGCAGCCATCAAACAGTAAACATGATAAACATTTAACCATGCCCTGCAGCCAGTAACCGTCCTCTCACAAATACCAACCACCAACACAAACAGAGACGTGCCAATATGGGCTTTACTTCATATAAAAAGACCGTTTCGTGTTTTTATATAATTCCAATTGGTGTGATACTGTGACTCCATCCACACAGTTGTTGGCTTTATCCAAAAGGTCTTTATAGACCTAACAGCAAACAGCATTAGCTACTCTCAGTTAAGTTATTTCCTGGACAAAAAGCTGTGCATCAACCCAAACTCATGATGAACCATCACAGGATTAACGTTGCCTCGAGCATTCAACAGAGAGGAGCTAACGTTAGCTTACGTTGGGAATGTTCTCACACAACGTCCCCATGAGAGCATCAACATTGAAAGCTTGTGAAGAGCAGCTGCGACAAAAAACACGACAACAAAAACAGACGAAATAAACCGTTTAACTAGCTCGTGTTTGACCCCCCCCCCCCCCCCGCCCCCCCAGTATCCCAACTCTTGGTACCTTTTTGAGCGCTTCAGCAGAGCTCCCGGAACAAAATGGGACTTGTTCTGGTTCGGCATCGCAGACCAGTGACTCGGATCCGACATACTGGAGGTGTTTTCTAAATGTATAACCCAGTTTCAAAGTGAATGGTGGTTTCAAAAGGCTGAAGCTCGGGTGTATGTGAAACGCGCTCCCCACGCTGTTCCTCTCCCCACCATCGCCTCCTCTCCTCGGCGGTTCCTATTGTATTCAGCCTGCCTCGTGCGGTCCCAGCGGCTCTGGAGCTGCGTTACATCCTCTGCTCGGCTCTCTGGCCGCGGTCCTGTCCCCGAAACATCACCTCGACGCAGGTTTGTTTTGTGTTTATACCATTCACACACATACACACACACACAGCAGCACACTGATGTTTTGCCAAACACACACTGCTGGCTGCGTGTGTTTCTGGAGCCCGATGCTGCGTTCAAGTGCTGCTCGTTCCCTCCGTTTAAGAATGCAACTAACCATTATTTATCAAACTAAATGCTCGTCACAATTTACGGCATTAAAGTGACACACGATGCACTTGGTTACGTCAGTCTAGTTCAAATGGGATGTTGCCGGTTTTTCCACACATTGCCAATAGATTTTTTTTATTACATTTAAATGTTTGGTCCAAGGGACCCTGAATAATTTTTTAAGATCAATTTAGACATTCAGAAAAGTGTGACGTATGGCGAGAGCAATCTTTACTTACAGTAGGCTATGAAACACTCTTTACAATTACCTCTTTGGTCACTCGTTCATACTAGAGTGTCAATTTCCTACAGACATTGAAAGCACCTTAAGATGTTGTTGGGTTGTACCATGAGGAGTCTGTTAGGGGGAGGATACTGGCCAAACGTATATACAGTGGTACATTCCAATGCACATTACACCTCTGGTGGTCATGAAGCCAATTTATACCCAATGTGTAAGTATTTAAATTTCATTCTATATCAGAACAAAAAACATCTTGCAGTGCACATACTGTAAGTGGAATGCTGTATCTGCAGCCGCATACAAAATCAGAAGACGTTTGTTTTTATTTATTTGACTGAAACTCCAATTATACAAATGGTTGGTTGCTCTGCAAACATTTGATAGAGGTCAATACCTATATGTTGCAAGGAGTCCATCCTCAGATTTAAGTCTCTCACTTTTGTAATTGACGTACATATTACAAATCCAGGAAGTGAGAAGAACTGTATGTGTAACATTATAGGATTATTAATTGATTTGTCACCATTACTCTCAGGTCCTTTTTGTCCCCCATTCTGCAACAGTTCCAGTGTCTCACCAAGACTATTTGAGCCATATAAATCCATCATCTAGACCCCTGTTTATATAAGAAATTAAAAATGTATAACAAATGCTCTGGGTCTATTTGTTCATGTGTGGGCTCTGCCATCAACAAGTCCCTGATATTTTGTTGTAACAGACAGTCCAGCCTTTCTTCTGACCAGGCCTTGACGTTTGAGGTGCTTAAATGTTTGGTTCTGTCGTATTTTGCAAACATACAGCCCATTATTTTTTAAACCCAGATTTAAACAATTACTCGTGTTTATTTGATCTCACTTTGATCACTGGAAGTCCCTCTTGTAGATTCCTTCAGTGGCTCCCCATATCATTTTGAATTCAGTTAAAAGTTACCCTCACATCTGCATGATCAGCTACGTCATGGTAACTACAGCTTTACATCAGCAGTAAGCCACTGAGGTCATTAGGTCTTAGCTTATTAATTACATTGCACACAAAGCGTAAGCCTAAAGATGATCGTATTACTGTTGTGGCTGCTAAACTGTGGAAATCTTTTCCTTTTTCTAATAAAAAAAATTGAAATGTTTTTACAGTATTTTCATGCCTTTTTATTTCAGACAACTGCTACATTAAGTTGCCATAATAATAAAATGCCAAAAGTGTATTGTATGCGTCACTCTCCCCATACACTTAATATGAATCCTGCACCAAACACCAGGCAGCACTTGTGTCATCTCTGTATTGATGCAAAAGAACGAACATGTTTCTAGATGGTGAAACAACACAGTGCGGTCTCCAATGCAAAAACGCTGTGAAGAATGATGCCAACAAATGTGCAATCAGATTACTTAAGGCTGTGTAAACACTGAGTTGTGTTAAGGAATTCATGTTTATCTCATTTGATTTTTGCATTCCCACTAAAGATTTGCAAATCTTTCAACCCAGAAAATGGGATTCATTACTGTACAGTGTGTGGTGTGACACCCTAGCGCTGCTCACACATCCAGAAACATGCTGGATGCAGCCGCCTCTGTTTGCAGTGTTGCCTTCCTCCACAGCACCCAGCACCGTTGCCAAGCAACCCACATAGACTTAGAGACAACTAATAAATGACGGGTCTTCACTGGTGAAGCAGAGACACCTTTATATAGCAAAGAACAACTCAGACGTATTGCATGTTTCCTTTCTCTCCAGATTAACTCCATTGATATTCCACAGTTTTTCTGTTTTATCTGAAATTAGAAAACCATTGAGCAAATAAAAAAACACTAAGTTTAGCTGTTAATGTCAATGAAGTTACAATCACACCACATGGTCCATTTAGTTGCTGTCCTGGAGCTTTTGTTCATATCACACTGTGTTGCTCAGCAGATGGGATTTTGACCCAGCTTTCATATGAGAACATCTTGTTCTTGTTAATTCCTGACCCTGTTTCAAGGGTGAAGAATTAACTTTCAATCTTTTTTGATTATTATTTTCAATATCATCATTATTATTATTATATTATTATTATTATTATTAGCAATAGCATTAGTATTAGTATTGGTATTATATTGGTATTAGTATTATCATTATCATGTGCCATTTTCAAAGTATGAATTTGGGGATGTAAAACAGTTAGTTTTAAGCAAACAAGACTCAAATAGGAGTAAATAGTGGAGGACTACTTTTAGCAGCGGATTAATACACATGTTGTGCTCTAGTGCAGAGGTCTTCAACAGAGGGTCCGCGGGGGTACTGCAGGGGGTTCGCGAAATTGTTGGTTGATTAGACAATTAAAAAAAATTAAAATTAAAAAATTCTCTATACATGAATGTGTCCATTATTGTAATAGTTCAGTATTGTATGAAAGATAACAGGTATGTTTATGCATGGCAGTGGCACTAATAGGCCATCACTCATTTTACGTTTCCACATTTATGTTTAAAATGAAAACATCAATTTGAATAGCTTGTGTGTATGATTATCATGCAATTGACAGACAATGTTGATATTGGCATTGGTATCAGCTGATAAGGTGTGTTTATAAATGGCAGTGGCACGGCCACCCTACTCACTGTACCTCGCACATGTTTAAAATAAAAACATGAATATATGAACCTGTGTATTATTTGAATAGCTTAGTATTGAATGCACAATAAAGAGGTATACACGGTACTAGGCCCATTTAATATAAAACACAATTTTATACAATATATATAGTCGGGGGTCCCTGCTCCATCTCTCTATCAGTTTGGGGGTCCTTGGCCTGAAAAACGTTGAAGACCCCTGCTCTAGTGAGTATTTGTGACAAACTGCTGGTTTATGTGGCATTGAATTCATGGTAATGAAGGAACTTCTCAACCAGTGCAAAGGTTTGGCTCATTTATGTGTTTTTGTTTTATGGTGAACTGACTCGTTGATTAGAAAAAAAAAGGTACTTAACATGTTCAGTCCATAGAAACAGTCTGCGTGTGAACTGGCTGTCTTACCTCCAGGGATGAAGGGTTTGCAAGGGGCTGCAGGGACTGCAGGGGCTGCATGGGCTCAGGAGAGTGGGGCTCTGGCATGTGGGCGACAAACTGTAAGACAAGACATGTTTGCATGGATTAGTGCGCTGACTCAGCACCTCGGCACACTGGCCTCTGTCAGCCGCAGAACTTCGTCGAGGGTTAGAGGTTGATGCCTGCCTCTCGTTGACTGACACCAACAGCCGATGGTGACAGACACCGACTGTGGGCAGGGTGATGCTGCTGCCCCTCTGTGAGCATTGTTTGTTACAGGGTGGTCGGATGCAACTGGGTGCATCGGATTGTCGGCTTCTAACCTCCTGTGAGCTTTTACACAACAGGAAGTTGGCAGCTGGGTGTCAACACACCAGAAAGGAAATGGCACTGAACATCTAATGCAACCTTTAACAGTGTTAGGGAGTGTCTGACATCTGGAAACACGCTGTATGTTATGATGTTGGGGCTTGACTTCAGATCCCCAAGAACAATACACATAGGGGGAGCCCTGCACAAAATAAATATTGTTTACCATTTCACATCTTAATGCTCGATCACTGCACCAAAATATGCATGCTCAGCCATCCTAAGGGCCATATCTTCATGATGCTGACCCAGCGCAGAAGCTATTTTCTATTGATTTTCCTGCTCAGATGTAAGCTCTGCCTTTTGGGCTCCACAGAGCTGCTATTGTCTCAGTGCTGCAGAGGCTTCTCGGTGCTAAACACAGCACTACCAAAAGCACTAATGAAGGTGTTGTCATAGTAATGCAGGGCGGATGGTAGGAAAAGCAACTCCTTGCACAAAGACTCCGTATTCTGTAGTGTCGGCTCATAATTACACAACACATGCAACTCATTACGTTGCATTTCTCCCTCAGACCCCTAAACCAAAGCTCTCGACGGCGCTCAAGTGAGTAAACGTCCCGTCATTTCCATTTTTGCATTTCCATTTTGTGTAAACTGACTAGAAAGTCTCAAACTGAATTCTTGGTGACATTTCTGATTTGCAAAGATGTTCAGGTCGTTCAGGTAGATTTTGAATATAAGTGCAGTGGCAGCTTCAACCTTTTGGTGCCAAGATAGCAGCAGGATTTAATGCCAAAATAACAAACATGGCAAGTTAATTTAAAATTGTATTCAGAAGTATCATCATATTCCAAGATATTTTAGTCATGTTGCTGCACAACGCTTACAGAGTAAATCTTTACGAAGCATGTGCATCTTGAAAAAAGTTGATTGTGTACCTGAGTAGTTGCAAAGCACAACTTTCAGTAGCAAGTCTGAATACAATGTTATGCCGTGCTTGTCGTTTTTGCACTGCTAGTGGTGAAAAAGCCCATCCTGAAACCTACATCAGAGATCCATTTCAAGCAGATATGTGTCTGGACTAATGCATCCATCAACAGCCACCAATAAAACCCTCAGGAGCCCCTTTCTCCTCGCTGTGCGTGAATCCTCCTCTGTATCTCTGCGCGGGAGCAGCTATAAGAGCCTAAAAAGGAAATTGAAACAATAACAGCGCATGCTTAGCTGAGATCATCCACGGGGGAGGTAGATGGATGGATCAGAGAATGGGGATGTGAGGGAGCTCCTACGCCTTTTGGATCAGCATCTAGTGGGCAGCAGGTACCCCCCCTCCTTTCCCACAAAAAAGGGCTACATTCACGCTGGAGGTAGCGTGGGCGGACATAAGACTGCAGCCATGTCCTTTGATGGAGATATGGATTCACAGATTGCCAATTATGTGGAAACAAAATATCGGTTCTCCTTACGACTGAGAGCCATTTGTCTGTCTTGGTGCTGTGAGGGGGAGCATGTGATTCATGCAGGAATCATGGACTTCATGTGAAGTTAAAAGAAGGAGATAACAGAGCTGGGAAAACACAAATCATCACTGACAGAACTTACACTGAGGCACAAGCGTTACCTCAGAAACTAATAGAAACATTCGGAAGGACAAAAGATCTGTAAAACTGAACAGTGTTCACACTGATATTCGAACTGCCTAAAACGTCAGACAAAGTAACTCCATCTCCACAAGTTGTCATTTGTGTCAGTGGTTTGGTTTTACAGGTTTAAACATGAATTGTGCTCACAGGTTCACTTCAAGGTTGGAAAGCTGGACTTCTCTACATCCAGTGAGTTAAATTATTTTAAAGATTAACAGACAGGCAGGGGAACAGTTTGAACTGCAGGGAGTTTTACTGAGAATCCATTCCTGCATTCCTGTAAACTGAGAGTTGTTTACTAGACGATGAATCCTCAAGAATATGTCATCACCCTGGGAGAAAACTGAATCAACTGGCTGTTGTGGTCGCAGAGCTTTAGTGGTGGTCGTAATGGTTTGAACTGCAGCCGCTTTGTTGACACTTTCAATTCAATTCGATTAAATTTATTTAGTATTGCCCAAAATCCCAAATTTGCCTCGGGGGCACTTCAATACATTAAGACTACACGATCACATACATTATTTCACTCTTATTATAACTTTAAATAAACAGCAGTTTCCTATGACAGCTTGTGGTTTGACACCTGCACCAGAAAATGAAAGTAAAAAGCAGAACTTACTCCAGTGTCAGGGAGGGGATCTTCAGTTTATCTCGCCTCGACTTCATTCTTGCTGATCACCAAGCGGGGGGTTTCACTTCACAGCGCGGCACCAATCGGTCTCACGGCCGGCTTCCAGCCACTCATCGCTGCAGTGGGTGACTAAAAATAACCCATGAAACTGAGTATCGTTTACCAGCGTCTTCAGCGGATTCCGGAGAGATTTTCCGTGGGAATGGATCCAATAAAATGCAGCTACATCTACACAACAAGCGACGCGCCCAGGCAATTTTTCCGCGTTTCGCCTCTTGTCCGTCTCCAAGGCGCACTAGAGATTGACTGCCACAAAACCGAGGGAGCAACGGGTCACCGCTAACCTCCATGTGACTGGTGGGAAGGGAGGGAGGGAGGAAGTGGGGAGTCTATACGAAGGGGTGGCTTTATCAATTTGGGCGATGGGTGACAGTCAACACAGGCGAGGTTGGGTGAGGACGAGGGGGGGAGTTGGCGTTGGGTCTGAGACATAATTCACAACCCTAATGATTCCGGCTTGTTTATTTCATATAACATAGTGTATCATCATATAGCTTACTGTAGACCTAGTATGTGTTTCTGTCATTGTGCCTTTTTTTCTTGCTGCGTATCCGCGCAACACCATGACACGACGCCAAAGTAAAAGTTTTCACTTGTAGGCCTACTGTTTGATGAGATGTCTACTTCATCTATAAATCCATTAGCCTATATTTCTCTCTGTGCGCTGAAACAAAATGAAGCAGAGTCGTGAACACTGGTAGGCTGCTGCTGGTCGTGATGAGGCTGGGGAATACCTCCGCTGGAAACCGTGTCAGCTGCCACACATGGTGCGTTTCTCACTCTGCCGCGCGCTGTGTGTGTGTGTGTGTGTGTAGGTTCAGCTTTTATTTTCTAACAGTGATGTACGCAGTCATTAATTGCGCAGATAGTTAATTTCCCCAGGGAATCACTGTGTGGGTGCGCGCGCGCGTGTGTGCATGCAGCGACCGTGTATGTGCTATTTAGCGCCTGCTTTATTCCCGGCTCCTCGGGACTGCGCGCACGTGCGGGCATGAGGTTTTTACACGTTTCTACAGCATGCCTGAAAGTAGATTTCCCAAGCACGTGTAGGAGTGTGTTTGTGTGTGTGTGTGTGAGTGTGTGTGTGTGTGTGTGTGTGTGTGTGTGTGTGTGTGTGTGTGTTTGCATGCTAGAAAGTCAATATTCTTGTACTTATATTGCAGGTGGGTGTGTGTGAGAGTGTGTGATGTCCAATAATTGCATACTTTTTAATAATAATTGCATAAAGTCAATTTGTGAGCGTTCATTCTGTTGTTTATGTGTGTGCGTGTGTGTGTGCGTGTGTTTAAGGTCACTGTTTGCGCCTTTGTTTCTATGGGATGCCTGGAGATAACGGGTGACACCAGTGTCTTCCTGGTTGCCAGGGAGCTGATGATGGTTTGTCTGGTTGCTATAAGAGCTTTGCAGCAACAGTGACCACACTGCTTGTTCACTCACACACACACGCACACACACACACTCACCCACACACACACACACGCAGTCTTCCTTCAATATGACTGACATTATACAGTGTATTTACTGGTTATATTAACCACTATGCTGAGTGTTTACTATGGGAATCTCTAAATCTTTCACTGCCTTGAATGCAATATTGTAAGTTTTACATTATAAACTCTGATATAATTTTTGTTAGCAGTAATGACATCAGAAACATGGAAATTGTGGGCTTTATCTGAAACCACCTGTTGGAGGGGGGGGGGGGCTTGTTTTGTTCAAGCAGTATTTAATAGGAGAGTCAGTAACTCAGTTACCATGGTGATACGGGCTTTCCTGATTTTCTCTCCCCATCAGTCTGTGTGTGTGTGTGTGTGTGTCTGTGTGTGTAAGCACACACAGACACACAGACACACAGACTGACTGACGAAGCTTAGCTAAAAGTTGTTTCAACAGATGCCCCTCGGCAAATGGCAGTCAAATCAGATTTGGGGTTGATTATGCTTTTAATCCAGTGAACTGGACTGTGTTATCATTACATCGTGTTGTGTTTTGCCTGCTCGACTGAACAACCAGTACCCTAAATTGTGTTACACTGACAACACAGCTTTGCAATGTGCAAATTAGCACTGTATATAACTGTACATCTTTCTGATACAATATAAATAGCTATGGTGCAATGCAGTACAATTGAATGTATGCTATATCAATCTGAATATGTTTTTATTTTATCACAAAAAGCAATTTTTACACACTATGTATGTTGTTAAAAAAAAACAAATTTCCACAGAAACTCAGAATAAGGCTTTCTGGGTAACCGTGAGGCTCACAAACATCCAAAATCCCACCCACAGATACCGAAGGCTTCAATAACAAGCGAGGGGACTCACTGCGCACCAAAACCTGACCAACGTGAGGTGAGGCAGGAGAAGAGATAACCGTGTGTAGATTGACACCGTGGACATGAATAATAACTCATGCACACATTGGATGATTAATGCTATCAAGATTAACAGAATGCTAAACAAAGGATGATAATAGCCATACAACTGATGCCTCCAGTTTGAAAAGCATGGCCTCCACACGAGTTTATGCCACAGCAATGCCAAATATACGCACGCAGTGAACTGAAGATGCTTCCCCTGATGCCAGTATACTGCCTTCAGCTCAGGCACTGGAAGCACTCATCCTGAGGGATTCATTTATTTCTTCACTGACTCTATTACAAAACCACTGAAACCTAGTCTATTGCTGCAAATATACTGCAGAGTGAGTTTGCAAATGGATGCCTCAATAGGATATATTGCTGAGATTGAAAGCTGATGAAAAGGATGTTCACAAACGTCGTATTTAACGACAAACAACATGTAAGAACATTTATGAGAATTTGAACTGTTGCTGTAAATTGAGCAAGAGAAGCCTTCATCGCAGTCATGAAACTCAAGGAATATCACAAAAAGTCTTCGACTTGTTGCTGCATAACATAAACAGAGGTGACAATAACACATAACATAGTGCAAGAGATGCACAAGGGAAATGATTTTTAAAAAACTGTGATGCAGGAAATGAGGAAATGAGAAGATAACATCACAGGGGAAGCGAGTGGCAATAAGTGTGAGCATTTATGTCTCTATGTTTCTCTATGAGTGTGTGAGTGCGAGAGAGAAAAAAAGGGAGGTGTGTGTGTTTGTGTGTGATCACGTGTTCTGGGGCTTTGCAAGTGACTTGTATTGTACTATTCGGTCCACAAGGTGGCGCAGAAATACAATACTGAGAGCGGAATAATCACTTCGGTATCTAAATCTAGAGAGGCATCTTTTGTACATTCCAACTAAATGTAATGTGTGAGCAGAGAGAAAACTTTTTGCTCAGCAGCATTCTGATTGGACATATTGGCCCTTAATAGACACGTTGACGGATGTAGGAATCTAATATGTGGCCTTCTGCAGCAATTATTAAAGCATTATAAGGCAAATTGCATTTTAAGAAGAGCATCAGTTTATGTGTTTCATAATACTGCAGCTTTAAGTTTGATACTTTCTATGATGCACTGAATTAATTTGGGTCACAAATTACTTTTTTTTCAGCTTTAAAACAGGTGCAGACTCAAATTGAGCTTGAGAGGGGAAGCTGGGGACAATAACACTTCAACAAAGAGATGAATCCAACAAATGCAGAAGCATGTGGTGATATATAACTCACAAAACGAAATTGCCGGATTAACCGACAAATGAAGCGCAGTGGAAGTTTATTAAGGATGACTCTTTATGATCTCATTCATTCTCTCTGACTGTGGGCGGTCACTCTCTCAGTTAAACCAATCAGATTTTGCCACGCTTTACCTGAGCCAATCACATTGTTGTTGTCAAACTGTTCCTTTCTCTGCTGCTGTCAGTTGTCATTTCAGTATTTCCTTCCACTGAGCTCATCAGAAGCCCTGCTCCACATCTCATCCACCAGATCTTCAGCCAAATCTCTTCACCGCTCCACCGCCAGTCAGTGTCTCGACTCCATCCGGAAGATATTACTGTTCCACTCATGGCACTACCCCCCTAAAATGATAACGTCATAACGGGGTCTAATTGACAAAGACTTTTTACATTTCTAAAGTTGTGCACCATGTCAATTAATGTTTTGATCACTTAAAAACTGATTGAAGTAAAATTTTTGCAAAGCATCACGAGATGAGGTGTTTGTCCTTATAGACAACTGGATTTTATTTTAGCTGATGGTTAGCTGAGCAGTATAAAGAAGAGCTGCTAGAACAATGCTGCTTTTTTGTGATCAAACTTTTATTGATTTTCAAGATATGCATTCAAAATCAACCATACATTACAATGAGAAACAGGACACATCACAATGCTGCTTTTTCATAAGCCTGCAGCACTTTAGCCTTACCTCAGCAGGAAGAAAGCCGAGAGGGGATGTAATTACTGCTTACACAAACCAAAGTTTTCCATCTGATGCTACTTCATCTGAAATGCCCTCTACAGGCAAACCACTGCTTTTATAGCACCAGGAAATGCAGCCGTCTTTGTTACAGAGGTTAACTGCCAACCTGCCTAAGTTCTTGCTCAATAACACCTGGTCTGGACAGCAAGGCTGTTTCGGTGCTTTTTTGTTGTCAAACCAATTTTAAATAATGTGGTATAGAAGTCACAGTCAACTGTTTAGGTAAAGAGCTGCAGGCAACAGGCACTTTCTGCACCTCTTACAGGTGACCATCTTAGCCTGCACATCATTCGCTCTGCCGAGAGGGTGATTGACTGCAATATGCCGTCCCTCCATGATTTGTTCGCTTCCAGGACCCTGAAGCGAGCAAGAAAGATTGTAGCCAACCCCTCTCACCCTGGTCATAAACTCTTCGAGTCCCTTCCCTCTGGCAGGAGGCTGTGGTCTATCAGGACCAAGCACTGATGCCACGAGAACAGTTTCTTCCCCTCTGCAGTTGGGTTCATAAACAAAGCCCGGGACTCCCACTGACTCTGACATCCCCAGGACAATTTCCTACTGTTACACTCCCTTGCACATCAGTTCTATGTTTCTATATTTAAATACACTTGCCACTTTTATAATATACTTGTTTAAAAGTGTTATCTGTTTGTTTGTCTACCATATTTTATTGTACATTTTAATATGTTTCTATTTTTAAATTATGTCTTGATTATTGCACTGTGTTCATTGTTTATTGTTATGCACCATTCACCAAGTCAAATTCCTTATGTGTAACGTACTTGGCAATAAACGGTTCTGATTCTGATTCTTATTCTGACATAACAGTCTTAAAAGTTTCTCTATGCGATATTCAGAGCATTAATACAGCAGCAAACAACTGTTTGCTGTAAATATTTGCTGTAAAGATATAGTGCAGTAGCTGAGCGCGAAAGCGTAGCACCCACCCTTTGGTTCCTCCTCAGGTAAACACTAGCTCTGTCAGCATTGTTGCCGTTTTTTGCACTGTTAGCTCTGTTAGCACTGTTATGCTGCGTTCACACCAAACGCGTCGCGAATTATTCGCGCGAGTAGATTACATATAAAGTCTATGCACAGACGCGATGAGACTGGCGCGGCGCGAATTTGCGATGGCGCGATTGGCGCGATTGATGCGAATTTGCAGCGCGATTGATGCGAATTGAAATTTTTCAACTGCTGCGAAATATTCGCGTTACGTCCCGGCGCGATAGCCTATCAGCGTTGAGTTGCTCCCCCTGTCATCAGTGACATCCTGCCGTTGTTGAATCAGGAAATGAATACTGTAGCCGTCTGTGTTCACCCAGAGCTCTACGATCAAATCGGCATCATTACGTAGTTATTTCGGAGTCCCTTTTTGTCGGTTTATTGCCGTTAAATCACAGCCAGATCACTTTATTTGGGGCTCATACAGCTGTAGTAAACAGCGACTTGTGTGGCTTGCTAGACACAGTGAATTGACAACGATGAATTCGCGACGCGATGAATTCGCGACGCAATGAATTCGCGACGCGTTTGGTGTGAACGCAGCATTAGCTGCGAGCAGCTGGCTCAAGCGTTGCCATGTTGAGGGCTTTGGGAAGGCAATCTCTCCGCTCTGAATATCTAATTAAACACTTTGAAGTTCAAAATTTCTTTGTACCATTTAAAAAAAAAAAAAAAGTAAGAATATTTATTTTTCTTCATTTCTGTCCTGGTTCACAAATATGAATCAAATCAATTTTGTTTATCACTTTTTGGTAGAGAATCTGTCAGATTTTGCCAAAGAACGGAAGTGCTCCAACATATCTGTGATTGAAAGAAGGTGCATTACATTACACTTTAGTGGTTTATGCCATGTGGTCTTCCTCCACAGTGGTTGGCAGTGAGGATACCAACTCCATCAACCACTGAAACCGAAACATGCAACCAGCAATATCCCCCCGAAATGCATGTTTTGTCTTAAAGTCATCAAATTGTGACTTCAAAGACCCCAACTTCCTCTGCTGTGGTTAAAGTGTTGCCTTGTGTGTGTGTGTGTGTGTGTGTGTGTATGTGTTGCAGATATACTTATACTTTGCATAGCAATAACTATAGGCGTCATTTAAAGTTTTTGGGCTGTTTATTGTTTTTGTAAAAAATGTAAAAAGGAGGGAAACACCGTAGTTAAATTTGTAATATTAAGACAAGTTGCTGTTGACTTTCCCAATGTACAGTAAAATATCATGAAGGAAACTATTTGATCTTCCTAAATTTCCAGGTATTATGAGTGACAGCCTCCTCAGCTGAGTTCCTCACAGTCTGCACAACATGTCCACGACTTCCGTTGCAGGAGGTGCTTGCGATGCTGTAGGTAGATAAATTGTGTTTGTGCAAGTTCCTGTCTACAGTTTGCTCCTCTCAGGCACACAAACTGCTACCTTAGTAGAAAAACCAGACCAAAGGATTCAACACACCAAGGCAGCTCAAATAAGTCAGTAATATCACAGATTCAAGGGCCAACTCTCAGAGCCGACCTGCAAGCAACACAATTCTTCTATCATGTTTGACAACATTGTTTCAAAGCCTCTCGTGTTAGTTTTGATCGTAACAGCTCACATGGTTTTCAACGGTAAGCTGTCTTCTTTTAGTGGTTGATGTTTTACACTTTTGTGGGTTTTCAAATTTGTAGTTTTCTGTAACTTCTTTTGTCTGCTAGAATTATATTTCCTGTTCTGATAACACATGTTGTTATGCCGCTAATGATACCTCATTAGCTTTTGTGTCACAATTTTATCCCCCAGTAAGTGTGTTTTTGAGGTGATTCTCAGTTTGATGTCTATTAAAATGGGGACACTCATTTGTTGCCTGAAATGTTCCTCATAAAACTATTGTATGTTTATGTTTGAGATTTTTTTAAAAAGCGTGAGGGTTAGCATGGCCTTTATTTTCAGGAAATATTCTAAATATTTTTATCTGAGTCAATAGTTTGCTTTGTAGACATACTATCCATTACAACAGTTTTAACAACACACTCTGATGTCCATGATATAAGTCCTTACAAAAACACACAGTGAAGGGTTTAACGTGTTCAGGCTGGACAATACATTTTGAACAGGTATTAAGGTTGTGATGCCATAATCTTGTGCTTCTTGACAGATTACTTTGCCCCCAAAAATCATTGACATGTTAGATGCTACATAGCCTAATATCTATAAATGCAGCTACTGGAAAATATACCAACAAAATGCATTTTTATCAGCTTTCTTGTATATTTTAACTAATTTGCTGTTAATATTTAATATAAATTGAATGTATCTCTGTTGAGCTACAGTAACTAGGCTAGCCCTGCTGTTAATATTTAGTTGAATGACTTGTTTGCATGTATTACTTAATTACATTTAATACATCTGATATGTGATTTAACACTAAATTCTATGAAATCTACTAATGTCAACAGTTACTAACACTGCTAAGCTAACGTAGCAGGATTTCAAGTAGGCCTTTAATCTTCATTATGATCGATGTTAGCACATAGCCTCCTCATTTAGATATGTGGGTTAACAACTGAATTTCCAAGATGCTGTTCATTAAAATGGATATTCTTTGATTACAGAAACCAATAATTTAGTTTTGACTTTAGCTAAAGCTATTGTTTCTGTGGCAGGTGAAGTAGTGAGTGTATCTCTGTTTATCTACAGTAGCTAGGCTAGGCCTATTGTTTAATGTATAGCCTAATGATTTATTTTCATGACTTTTTTCATGATGAAGCTAACGCTAGTTACGTTAGCTTTAGCAGTCTTTAGCTAGGCTTTTAATCTCTATTATAATTGTATTTAGCATATAGCTTACTCACTTAGATATAACAAACGTTTTCAATCAAAAAAAAACAATAAATTAGTTTTGACTTTAGCTAAAGCCAGCTAGCTTTCACTGGAAAGAAAGCGTGTGTGTGGCAGTTCAGTAGTGAAGTGTTGTAGATGCAGCAGATTAACCAGTGCTGTTACTACAACCCGGGCAGAGATACAGCCACAGAGCAGTTACTGCAGTTTAGTCAGGCCCTTTTAGCTCTGTTTTGTTACTGTGTTTTGCTTTTATACAACAGGTCAGTCATTGCAATCTCTTACTCATGCACATCCTTTGTTTTGTCTCCATACAGACACCATCCCAGCTGAGGTCACCAAGAACCTCGGCACCAACATCACCTTTCAGTTCATATTCAACGTCAGTGGCATAAAACATTTTGCAGTTTACACAACAAACTACACAAAGATTGCCGAGTATTCCAAGGGCAATAATTTAAAAAATAATGTTGACGTCCACCCTGAAAATAATTATGCGATTTACCACATTACAAATCTCAAACTACATCACAGTGGGATTTACTGGGCCAGTCTGTTCTTGGACAAAGGACTCGTAGTTGAAAGTAATAATAAGGTGCAGCTGATCGTCCGAGAGGAGAACACAATCAGCACAGGTAAGATCAGACTCTATGATTGGGATCCAGGAAATGACATCAATAGACCCTAAACAAGGACGCTTGCTAATCTGTGGAGTGTGCAGCATGAGAAGAAAAATGTTTTGATACCACGTAGTTTTTATTATGGTCGATCGATTTATACACATGAAAAATGTAGCTGATTTATTCAGGTAATTAAAAGAAAAACCTTTTTCAAAAGAACAACCACCTTCACTATCCCATGTGAGCAGACAAATTAAGTCCTTCACAACAGTACAGTTTTCTGTTGCGTTGAGGTAAGAAAATATGTATCTTATTGACAACAAATCCATGGATCAATGAACTGATCCTGTTGACAAGTATTTCCTGTATACCAAAAGCTGATACATAGTAGTAGCTTTATTATTTTTCTGTGACATGCAGTGACATTGTTATTCATAAAGTATAAATAAAACTGATGTGTTATAAATGTATAACACACCAGTGATGCACTGGGAGACATGTCCCTTCATTATGATGAAAATGTCCACTATAATCCCCAGTCATGGTACATATTATATTGCAATATTGATATATATCATCATATTGTAATGGACAGCAAATGTAAAGGCAAAAAAATCCTGTAGTTGTTGAGATATTTCAGTCCGGACCTAAGTGGTAGACCGACCAACCAACAGTACGATATTTCCCTCCAAAGTGCCACGCTGCCAGCTTGGTGAAACATTGTTTGTATATAAATATGATTGTATTTCATATATATATATACTGTATATATATATATATATATATATATATATCCTCAGTATAGGAAGAATGGGCTTCCAAAGGGAAGTTGGAAAGTATTGATTTTGTCTTATTCTAGAAAATTGTTGACAGTAAGCATTATTAGAGCTGTTACAACTTAACTTTGGCTCACATCAGAGATGTTATTTGTGATGTGAGCCAAAGTTAAGACACAGTCAATTAGTGTCCGTGCTGGTTAAAGGCTAATCTTGTATTTAATGAAACAATAATGATTACTGTATAGGAAAAATTTAGTCAAACAATACAGTTTTAATTGGCAAATGCAGTAATTCAGTGTCCTTTGAACAATTATATTTGTTAAACAACCGTTTGTCATAGACATGTTGGTTGGAGGAAATAATTTCCTGCAGAGGTATGAGTCTATATTTTCATGGTTTCCTTTTATCTCCTACAGTTACTCCTATGCAGAATGACATCACAACGACAGGCAGTGGAACCACCAGTTATATTTCCTCTCACATCGTCACTGTCCTTGTGGTTTCACCTGTAGTGCTGTTGGCTGCAGTACTTCCCTTGTTGATCTGGTGTCTACTGAGAACCAAAGGTAGGGAAAGTGACGGTCCAAAAATACTCCTCTTCTCTGTATTTGTTTTACTTGTCTGTCATAACAGACAAGTCGGGGTGCTGTGTTTGTTGTCAAGTTTGACTTACACTGACTTGGTTGCTTTCATGTAGCTCAATTTAGGTAGTCCTCAGTCGGCAAGGAGGTGTCTGCTGAATTATTAAAATCTGAAATAAAGTGTTTGACCTGATACATCTGGAAACTTTGATCCAACATTGTATGTGAGTTGTCACTGAGATTCATTTAAACCCAAAGAAAGTCCGGCCTTAAATTACCTATTTAGAGTTATGCCGTGTTCACACCAAACGCAGCGCGAATTCATCGCGCCGCATATTCGCGTCAATCGCGCCGCAGGTCTCGCCGGGGACCATTTGTGTACATTCGCGCGAATCGCGCCGGAGAGGGGGCGGGCCTTATCGCCCTGAAAGCCGTTCAACTGTCCGCCATTAACCATGGAAAAAATAACCTCTAGTTCTGCTTAGTACGTGTTGTGGAAGTCACAGATATCCCGGGAAACTAAACGCCGTCATGTTTCATGCGTCTATCATTCATTGTTTGTACCATATGGTTCACACACATAGTTTGGTCCGGTCTCTATTGATATGAGGTATCGTAGAGCTCTGGGTGAACACAGACGGCTACAGTATTTATTTCCTGATTCAACAACGGCAGGATGTCAGTGATGACGGGGGGGAGCAACTCAACGCTGATAGGCTATCGCGCCGGGGCGCAACGCGAATATTTCACCGAAGTTGAAAAATTTCACCTCACGCGTTTGGGGCGAATTCGCGTCCATCGCGCCGCGCCATCGCAAATTCGCGCCGCGCCAGTCTCATCGCGTCTGTGCATAGACTTTGTATGTAATCTACTCGCGCGAATAATTCGCGCCGCGTTTGGTGTGAACGCAGCATATGGTCAGTAGTAGACTATTTTTTTTTTATTTTTCAAGCGAGGTAAGAAGAAGAATTGTTATTCTGTGGAAAAAATGTGCAATTGTGTGGTTAAATGCTCAAAAATGCAAACCAGATTGCAGTTTCACATCCTTTTGATACATGATGATTCACAGCTTTTGAAAAGAAGTCCTCCTTCAGTGCGTGCAAACATGAATACATCTACTATCACAAAGGGGTGGGTGGAAAAAGTCACTTGCATTATTTGTTCACTATTACGAGAGCGTTTTCACTTTAGAGACAAAGCCCTCTGGCCTACTTTGAGTTGGAACATTGCCTCCGCAACCTCAAAAACCACACCATGAATTCCCGTATGTGTATACAAATGCACGGTTTTGCTGACGCCTTCATCAGATAATGCTGCGAGTCTTCAAATATCACAACTCAGCAAACTAACTGATGGTGGAGAACAACTTTACTCTTCTGCACCTAGCTTTTTTAGCACTTGTTTTTTAAAGCTTGTACCAGAATAATCAATAATTAAGTCAGACTTAATCAAACTAACTTCAATATAATCAATAATCATTTTTAAAAAACAGGCTTGGATTAATAAACCTCTGTGAAATTATTCACAAAAATGCTAATCGATCAGCATGTGGACTGCTATGGCCGTTATTCTTTTAACTGCTTGATGTATTAACAAGTTTACTGGTATTAGCAGCATTTTTTCAGATTGTTAGGTGAGAAGATCGATCCAAGTCTCATGTCTGTACGGGCTTGAAGTCAGGAGACCATTAGCTTAGCCTAGTAAAAAGATGGGAAACAGTGAGTCTGGCTCTGTCAAAAGTTTAACAATCTGCCACACTAATGAACTCTTTGTAGCTTGTTTGTTTAATAAACTGCAGCTTATCTGCCCATTGCGTCTGTGTGGCGTCTCTATATGATATGATCGCTGAGAAAAGGTATTAGCAAAGGTCCTTAAACCTGCATGATGGCACCAAGACTCCAGGAATTACTACAAAAGCAAAGTTCTAATGTAACTCTTTGAATAAGCATATTTGCTAAAATGTTGAACTATTCCTTTAAAATGGCCACCTGTATTTTTTTGCCAGCCGTTCATTTCACCTCAGCTCTAATCAGACTGTCTACCCTTTAATTAACTTCCATTCAAATCCACGTCTTACAGGGATTAAGTTGAATATTTGCCTGACTGACTCAATATTTGACCTGTTTTGCTCATTATACAGACAAACAACCGCCACCTCAACAACAAAGCTCTAATCCCACAGTACAAGTAAGAACACAGTCACCTTTTTGGGTCGTTAAAAATGTAAACGTCAAAGTAAATATTTAAAACATCTGCAGAAATTCTTCACCTTGACTTTGATCGTCGTTGCAGGAAACAGTTGAGGCATCCACCAATGTGCCCGCACCCCCACTGGTCTACAGCGTCCTGGACTTTCCCAAAAGATATCCGGCAGTGTTGGAGATTAATCGAAGTGATATAGTGTACGCTGATGTCAGCTATCTCTCAGAGAAGAGACAAGTGTGACTTGCAGCAGAATGTAAACCAGCAGGTCTCTCTTGGTTTGGGTAAAGGTATGAAAGATGACTTATATATAGATCTAAAAATATATTTCTAGTGAGTGTGATAAATGCTTTTTTTAATCACACGATGAATTCTCACAGCGTGTCGGCAATAATTTACAAGCAAAGGAGTCACTGTTCTGCTTTGATCGTGAGTATGTAGGTGTCACTTTGAGTTTGGTGGTCGTGAGATTGAAATGTTGACATGTCGGCAAACCACAAGCCAGCACATATAATGTTGCAATAACAAACCAACATTGTGATTTGGTTTGTTTGTTCTTTATTTGTCTCAGGGTCATCTGTCCACTAAACTCTTAAAGGCAGAGTCTGTTTCATTTTTTGTTTTCTTTGACCAATGCCATAAAAAGACCAAAACAATGACTTAGTCCTATTTCCTGTGTGGTCAACATCCGTTATATAACTTACTCCTCCTTGCCATAGACCTCCATTGTTGTCCCAAAACTATCAAAAACACACCAGGCAGCCTCACCATTGCACTGGGTGACATCTTAATTTGATGAACAGGGGCACTGTCGTTTATTTTGAGTCCCACAAATAAAATCCTGCTGCTGAAAATACTCACCGGAGCTTAAAGTAGTCCCACAAAAATGTACTTTTGAATAACATTTGAATAACATTTTCTAAAAAATACAGTGCCCAGCTGTTTTGAAAAAATACTGAGCGTTTTTATTATGTGTTTTAAAATTGAATCGATACATTTTGGGGCTGTTTTTTTTCTTCTTTTTACATATAATACATATATTTTTGTCTTCAGTCAAATAGGCTTTCAGCTGAGTACCACAGACATGGTGGGGAAGTCAGAAAGCATTGAGAGATGGACTAACACACTGATGGTGTTGTTCTCATGGAATTTATTGATAATAACAAAAACATGAAAGAAGGCCAGTTATGTGTTATATCTTCAGGAGCTCCCTTTGGGTTTCAGGTTGACTCATTTTTTATCTTTTCTGTCATTTTCTGATTTGTTTTTCATCAAAGTGTTGATCACAGTTAGACTCAGTGTTTCCACTGTTAACACAAACAGAATTAAGAACTATTAGTGAAATGAAACAGTCTCAGGAAATGATGAAATTGTATTTGTAGATTAAAGATCTCAGCTCAAGAGTACTGTATATTCACAGAAGGGATTTTCCATTTACTGTATGTGACAGTTTGAGACTGTCACACCGATGTTTACGCATACGATGGCTATCTGACAATATCTCACTGCCATTTTCCACTGCATGATCTCTGACGTTCTCTTTTGAAAGGTGCTAAATAATATTTTGATAGATTTGTCAGAATAAGTTTTGATTTATGTCCTCAGTGCCACATGTTGTTGTCATTAATGTGTGATATCCATGCATTCATGTATTAAACTCATCCAGCATATTTGTTCACAAGTGGCAGACATGCTGGTTGATTATTCATCCCAGATGTTGGTTGTTATTCAGGAAGGAAAATAACCAGCCAACCTAGTAAATGGTGACGTGTTTTTTTAAAATACGTGGACGCAAAGGCACGCAATCAAACACCGACTGAAGTTTCTTCTGCTTTCATTATTGGTAAAAAAGCAAAAGGGCATTTTGAATGTACCAAGTTGTCCTGCCAGCAGGTGTTATTATGTCATACTACTGAACTGTTTCTTCTTGAAATGCAGGAGTGAGTGTCAAAATAGAGAAATAAACTTTATTTTTTTTGTGTACAAACAATGTCCTTCGTACATCAATGCTGGATCATTGAGTCTCATGTAAGTAACAGAAAATACATTTTGTTTTGGTGATCCATTCAAGAAGGTGAAAACATGGTGCATGCTTCACAGTGTGTTTTAGTTGTAAAAAAATGTTTAGCTGCATGTTGCTTGTTAAATTGTTGGTGTCCTGAATAAAATGTCTTACAATACTGATGCCCTCCTTGGCCTTTGTCTGAAAGTGTACCTTGGTTTCAATGTCGGTTTTAAATCTGCTCTCCAGGCAGAAATAATCGCACTGGTTGAGTTAAACTTAAAGTAGCTGTCGCTTAAAGACCACGATGCTTCTTATCAACCTGGCCTTGTCTTACCAAGCCTTCGGTATGTAAAATCATGCAGTACTGATCCACCATACTAAAAGGGTTGTTCTCACGCAGGACCTACTTTTAGTGTGTCAGTGGGGCTGGCCCCGGGTAAATCTCCCATAACTCCACCATCTGTTTTTCTGCGAAGCCTACATGATGTTGTCTCTTTGAGGCTGCATACAGGGTCCAAGGTGCAGGTGCTAGTTCAGCATTTATTATCATGAAACCTCAACCTCAACACTGTAAAGTCTGTACGATTATTACTTTCATTTTTACTTAAAGCCTCCAAAAAGGCTGAAATTAGCCCCGTTGCAATGTAGCTCATGATAGCTTGGGTTAATCTACCTCATTTTTCTGACTTTTTGGGGAAATGATTCAGCCTGTATACAACACATGACACACATTCATTTCATGATAAAACTGGATACGAAGTGAAAAAAGAGAGAGTGAGCTAACTACATGAGTGGGCAGGCATTTTCTCTCAGCTCAGGCATGTAGAAGAGGGTAAACCCCCGGGAAATTAATCAGTTTTCTACTATGTCATATTTTCTATAGCCATTTGACAATAGAAACAAAAGACATGTCAATTACAACATCTTTTGTAGTCACAGACTATAGGCTGGATTACCAACTGGGCAAAACAGGCCCCCAGACCTTCAGTGACAACAGGTTTTATTAATTGTAAAGTTATTTGGTTTCACATTGGTATTATGTTAGCCTAATCAATTTGTGTTTAATCAAATTAGCACAAAATAATCAAATCACCACAAACAAACTGACACACAGCATCCCCGAGCCAGGGAGTGCTAAGGAAACACTGGTGGCTTTGACTCAACAGGGCACTAGCTGTTGAGTCTTACAGCCTGACGAAAGAAACTGCTCTGTACGGCAGGGGACGAATCTGTATAGCTTGCCAGACGGCAGCAGGGAGAACAGGCTGTGGCTGGGGTGGGTTCTGTCTTTTGATATCCTTTGGGCTATTGCAGGCACCTCACGTTACCGATATCACTGACGCTCGGCACAAATGTTATTCTGGGATTTATCACCTGCTGCAGACCCTCTGGTCCTGGGCAATACACATCTCATACCAGCTTGTAATGTTTCCAGTCAGGGCACCAGCACAGAGAAAGTTTTCTAGCAAGTTGGGCAGCCTAATTTGTTTTCTCACTGAAGGCGTTTTGTCATCTTTAACTATAAGGGTATCCAAAAGAGAGCTTTTGCAGGAACTTTTCTTTTTTCGAACATGAATCCAGTGGCTCAAGGTAAAATATACTGAGCTGCTGGGTGCACCGAACTCAAAGGAAGCTTAAAAGCAAAACTCTACATACATTCCCTGCTCTGGCTCTGGTCACAGAGTGAATAGTATGGCCAATATTCTCCTTTCTTGTTGAAGGAGTAACTAAGAAACCTATCTAGCCCCTGAAATACCCAAAAGCACTGTAATGGTACATTACAGTGCCCCAAAGACAGATCCTGAGGTCTTCTTCCCTTTCTGGGACCTGTGGGGAAATATTAGAGAGATCCTCAATACATATCAAAATACTTTCAATTATTATTATTATTTCCACAAAAAAGTTACCCTATTAGGAATCCTCAAATGTTTTCTACACTATATTAACCTTGAAGAGAATCCCTAATGTGCACGGTTGCTGTCTTCCGTTTCTTTGAGGTGAAGCTGGACTTCACTGTCATTTGCTAGTGTGCATGTTGCTGTGCTCGACCTGTTGCACTTTGCACAACATCACACCCACCTCTATAGTACAGAGGTTTCTCATAAACAAACCAAACCTCGCTTTTCCATAACTGTGCTGTGAGCTGTTGCAACATTCAAATCATGAATGACAAAACGGTTCAACAGAAGAGTGTTTTTTTCTTCCCTCTCATTGTTACATGCTGCCAGCGGCTCACAGCTAACAGTGCTAACAGTGCTAACAGAGCTAACAGTGCAACGATGCTGTTGGTCAGGATGGCGTTATCAGCTGTAGAGTGACCGCCGTGAGCTCACCAGTGGAGCACAAACATGCACTAAAAGCCTGGCTATGTCAACGAAGCACGGATGAGCTCAGATAACGATAATCACAGAAAAGGAGCAACTTAATTTTCATTATAGCTGTTTGATGCTATATTCACGTTCAGAATGTTAAATACACCTCCTTTAAGGCTGGCGTTTTTGTACAGATTCGTTGTCTATTATGACATAGTCTAATAGTACAATTTGTAAATATTTTTCCTCATAATAATGGGTGTAATTATTATTAACTCAATTTGCCAAAGGTAGACACCAGAGATCAAAGTATTGCAGCTCTATCAGTTGTTTTAAAGCCAAATTGAAAAGTGTACTAAAAGCTTCCCAACCCTGTACTGTTTGAGCTTAATGCAGATATCCTCGCTTTTAAATTGTCAAACATATACTTGCTGCTGGTGTTTAATGTACTGCTCTGTTCATTTTGTATCAAGTGTCCTGTCCTGTTTGTCTAATTAGTTTAGTGACTATTCTGTCACTGTGTGGATGTTTCAAACGTGACCTGCCAAGAGACTGCAGATTAGAATTAGCTTCAAGCTAACCCTGGTACAATAAATTAAATGCTAACAATCATCTTTATTGCTCATCGTCCCTCACAAATTAAATAAATAGTGTTGCATGCATGCTTATTAGCAAGATTAGATTAGATTAGATTAACACACGTTTTGGATTGACTGTTCTGTAAATAACTTCTGTTTGTGTGTAACCTTAATAATCACACCGTAAAATAGTTAGGTCTGGTTTTCCACTTGACATCAGCGGAAAGATCTCAATTTAAAAATGTGAGGTTTCACAAGTCAGCAGGGTAAACTCATTTGTTCGGAGCTAAATATTCATACTTTACCTTCAGAGAGACCTCACATGTATCCCTGAAGTATGAAAGTATGAGTGAGTGAGGACACAAACCTATCTGCATCTGTATTGACTTTCGAGGACCAGAGTGCACTTTAAGATATACAAACATCTCCTTTCCTGCAATGCCATCTTCTGTTACTACCAAGGGATAATAAGCAGTCAGTGAAATATCTACAGAGGATTATTTCAGCAATTTTCTAATTACACATACTACACTCTTGGCCTGTTTTAACTTTGATGAGCAAAAGCATCCCAAACACAACATTTTAAGTACATTTGCATGTCATGTCAGTTTCAAGCCAGCACTCAAAAACAGAAACTATTTTTCTGAATATACTTTTTTCTGTATGTACATCTGAAGAGGGGACATTTACTGCTCAACACAAAGGTTTGTGACACTCTTTACTCAAAAGCCAAAGCTGCAGCTGACACTGCCCTCTGGTGGCAATGAGTCAGAGTACAGATGGAACCCTCCACAGATATAATGCACCCTGAAGGCTGCAGCTTTTCATCCTGCTCTCTTGTCTCTTAAAGTATGAGGCCACGTTTTTACTTTGATACTACAAGACAGACAAAAGCTCTGTGACTTTGCATGAGAGAAAATTATACTTAGAGAGTAAATGTAGGTGTTGACGAGGCAAAAGGATGATATGATGATACATATATTTTAAAGTGATGCTAAATTAGTAGGAACGTGTGAATACAATGTTTAGAATTATGCAGTTACAATAAGAACGTGTTCAGCAGTGTCAAATACCAAGACAGAAAAAAAAATATCTCATCAGGTGACACATGTGCTTTAAAGCATGACAAACGTCTGGACCCAAACTGTTCATCACATATATTAATATATGGATGTAGGAGTTGCTTTTTTTTACAATCCAAAATGACGCACTGATTATGAGTCAAAAGCTATGATAATTCTGACTCATACTTTCAAATAAAACAAACGAGCAGAGGCATCTATTCTGCCATCTGTTGGACAACATGTGTCACAACATGTAACAAAGTAATACATTGAAATATTATAGTGTATTCACGCGGAAAATCAGATAAAAAGGGGGCAGGATGTGGTCATTTATTTACTAGTAGAATGTACATTAGTGCTTAAAGACAACATTGAGTCTTATTGTGTGTCATCCTGATGTTATTGTTGTATTATACACTAATCGCATGAATACTCAAACAAGTGCTAAATATAAAATCTCCAATAGAGGTAGGATTTAACAGTTGAATATAGGTACACCAATAAAAGTTGATGAAATAAGTTCTGGAAACTCAAAGTCCACATTTCCTGCAAATAAATGTCCTTAAATGTCCTTAATATACACACACTGTGGTATCGGCTCATAGTATTTTCTTCACAACACTTCACGTTTAGCGATGTTATCGCGCTGTCTGTGGTCAGGACAGATGATTTTAATCTTGATGTGGTGAGAGATAGAATTTTGACTGTCATAACTAAACAACAGAGTGACGTTCTCCCCAAGCAGGCCACAACCTAACAGTACAGGAACCAGGTATAAGATTTTTTCCTATAGAGAAATTTAAGTGCAGCCTCGTGGGAAATGCTCTCACTCTATCATCACTTCTTGCAAATCAACATGACATGTTCTAGTTTGAACAAGGTAGATTGAAACACCACAGAAGTCTCTTTGGTGATGAGTAATCTAGTGTTTCACTTTGCATGAGCTACCTTTTTTTAAGGTCATTGGCTTTTTTTGTGACCACCACTTCCTGTCACATTGTACAAGCTCACAGTTGTGCTACCCAGACATCACACACACTGGTTCTTTTTATTTGCAGTTGTAGGATTCATTGTTACACTGACCAACAATGCATTAGACTCTTAACAGGATAACTGATAATTTTTTTGAACATTGCTACTGTTGTAAAAAGAAAAGCTAACTGTAATTTTACTATATTCTATTGAGTTTCATTAAGTTTGATCTAGCTGCAAGCTGCTAACAAGAGCTAGAGTCTATAGTGACTGTAGCTCTGTGAGGCTGTCATGTTTATCGTTTAAAAAAAAGAAGATTTTAAAAGTTGTGGGGCAAAGAGTGTTTGTGATGTTTGCAGTCATTGTGAAGTAAAGGTGGTCAAAAACTGTTAAAAAGTTTAAGACACTGCTATGTTGCCATAAGAGTATTGTTCAGTTCATGTACTTCTGCTCTTTGATTTAAAATCCAGTCCTTGGCTTAAATAATAAATCCTTACATAATTCCAGTTACTGCATGAGAAATGAATGTGAACATTTGCAAACATGCCAAGCAGCACTGAACACAAAGTGCAGCTGAGCTGACGATCATTAGTTTTGAAACTGTTTGGTCATGAACAGAAGTGTTGGACGAATAGACATTTTGACCTGATGATGGCATTAGATTAATTTTTCAGGAACCACCAAAGTCTGCAGGTTTCTTCCTCTGAGGACCATAAATTAATTTCAAAAAGTTTAACATTTTTTATTTTTCAACCAAATAGTTGAGATAATTCACTCACAATCCAAAGTGTTTAGCTGTTGGTGAGACTACATTAAAGTCAAGGGACCAAAGTTATTTGGATTCATCCTCTGGGAGCCATGAATGTCTGTACAAAATGTTGTGCCAATTCATAAATATGGAAATATTCCACAGGGTAAGTCAAACTTCGACCTTCTGGTGGTGAAAAGAAAACAATTAAAGTTCTTAGGATTCATCCTCTAGGGATCATAAATGTCTGAATAAAATTGCATGTCAACATTTTGTCTAAGACCTAAATAAGAAAAAAAAAATCATAAAAGTCTAAACCCGGATTTGACATCAACAGTTAGAAAAAGGTTTATTGACAACACAGTGAGCGATAAACCCTCCTGCTTTCATATACTGGCATGCTTAGGTAAAGAAAAGTCACTGGCAAAATTCAACTTACATGAACATTAAACAAATATTTTCCTCTGAAGTAAATTATTCTGCAAGTCTCCTTTCATCCAACATTATAAAAAAAAAAAAGACATGTTAAAAAAATGAAATAGTTCTAACAAGAAAAGTGTTCGTCCAGTCTTTATTATACAATTGTGTGCTGTGAGGCAGTTGAACCCTCATTTAAATCCATTTTAAGGCGAGTCCGTCTTCACATCGAAGACCAAACCATTCCTGTATATCAGCATGGCGATCTCGTTGTCCACTTGTTCGAGATCAGTAATTTCTCCTTCTCTGGAGCTCCTCAGTGCCTCATCACTGGTTCCTTCTGACATCATTGAATCAACCCCGTCGTCCACGTCAGTGCCTTCATCCCACTCTCTTGTGAGAACAGTGGTCTCCTCTGCGTCCTCAGGGACAGACTTGTCCTCTGGATGCTGGTGCAGCGTCAGCTTGTGCACCTCCTCCTTTCCCTCCAGAAATTCCTGTTGTGGGTCACATTAGCACAAAACAGTAAGATTCAAGATTCCAGACTTCACTATCATATGCATAGAGAATAAACAGCACTGTTCTATTAAATTCTTAGCTTGCTGTCCTGTTTGATTGCCATATGTTGTATAAAAATCTTTACTCAAAGTAAAACAAAAACAGAAGGAAAATAACATGGTTTTCACAGTGCAATGGGAGTGAGTCTTTCCCAAACAGTTGACACATTGATTTACTGGAAAATAAACTGATTAATTCTGCATTCTGGTCAGTTTGTGGTTCTCTCACTTCATCTTCCCACTGTTCAGGGACTTTCCTCCATTTAATCTACTTCCCAGGAAAAAAAAAAATGTCTCCACACCCAACACACTGTGTTCAGATGCCATCGGACTGATTGTTTTCTGTGTTTTGGTTTTAGCGCCTTTGCCCATCTACACACCTGCTCTGAATCAGTCTCGTTAGTGCTTCCCAGCCTAATCACCTCACCTGGGCTTCTCCGCCCATCTCTGCACTTCATTCTCTCGTCAAATAAGTTTGGTTTTCTGTTCAGTTTTTTCTTTCCATCCTTGATTTTGTTTATGAGATGTTTCGTTGTGTCTTGCCTGCTCTGACCCTTGAATTAAAACTGGTTCTGTTGCCTGTAGTCTCTTGTGTTTGGGTCCAACGGCTCCACTCTTCATGACAACTACATTTTACAACTTTGAGCCACCAGGTTGGCGATTGCTTTATGGCACAGAATAGTAAGACATGGTCGAACACAATCTTTATAAACACTGTTTGTTTGCAAGTTTTGGAGATATCGGCCGTAGAGCTGTCCAATATAATGGGACTAGATGGCACTCGGCTTGTGGGGCTCAAAGTGCCTCAAAATACATTCATGTATATGAAACTGTTCATAACAAGATCTGTGGATTATCATGAATCACCAGGTCATGATTTCTGGAAAAATCGTTTTTTAAATTAGATTTCAGGGTGAACTGACAAGCTGTGGTTGACGTCAAAGGAAAGATTTGTACTCTTACTCAAAATGAGAGTGCAGGTCATTATTTATAAGGTTAAACCCCAACAGTTTCCCACAGGCACCTGTGACTCTTCAGACAACCTTTACAATGCACAAAATGAATAAAGATCAGCTGTCGGGGTTTTCTAAAGAGCAAAAACTGCACATGTTTAACTGCTGAAAATCCCTTGTAAATATCAGTCTCTTACCTGACTCTCTGGTTGATACGGGATTAAATCTGGAATAACGGGTGTCGGCACAGGAGGGAAGATCTTGTTTTGGATTCTAAGTGTAGATAAAACAAACTCAAATAAACCAAATTCCTGAAAGCTGCCATGTATGGCATTTATTCAGTAAAACTGAGCAGGCATTGAATAAAAGCAGCACATAGACTGCCCTAATGTTCACCAAGTTAAACAATCAGAATACTTTGAAAGATACAATGATCACAGAAACAGTTGTACATAGCTTTTAAAGATAGCCAGAACACGAGTACTTCACAGCATTAGTGACTTAGCTTTCCTCATGCATACTTTGTTTGGTTTATCAATACTTTAATCTTAAACTGTAGAATATTTACAGTAGGGGTCACCTACCTCTTCAAGATGCAGGTGCACATTATTGTGAGGAAAAAGAAGAGAAACAGCAAGCCCAGACTCCACCACACTAATAAAAAGGAAATATTTGTTCACAACCACATGTAGAAAAACTGCACTATTGTCTCGTATTCAACTTTCCTACAAAGCGGATTTACGATACCATTCACAGGCTTCTCAGGGAATGTGATGATGGTTACTGTGGCTTCGGGTCCTTCTCCCACACGTGTAACTCCAACTAGGCTGATGTTGTATTTCGTTCCCGGTGTCAAGTTTTCCAGACGGTGTTTTAGCAGAGAGGCTGATATGTTACGGCACTCTGACAAAATGAGACGTTGGAAAAACTTAAATTTGCATAGTGCTGTCATCATACATGTTCAAAGAAGGTTTAATTGTCTCACACATTCAAAAGTTGGTGAAATATTGTGCCATTGCGTATAATCATACATTAGTTTTCTTTCATTCAGCTCTACAAAACTTTTGCCTTTGCAAAACGTTACAGATGAGTAAAATAAAGTGACTTCACACCTTTCAGCTCATCCTGTGAGCTGACTTTGAGGATGTAGTGTGTGAGGAAACCTCGCTGGTCCACAGAGGGAATCCCTTTCCAAGACAAGTCAGCAGTGTGTGTATCACTAGAAGCAATAAAGTCCTGAGGTTCTCTGAGTGGAACTGAAGAGAGAAAGAAAAAAGTAGATTCAAAACAACCACAGTATGTTTCTCATTCTCAGTCAGATAAAGTACCTACATATACGTATTGAAGAAAGGTCCCAATCAGTTCCACACATGAGGGATGAGAAGTGCACATTTTAAATTGGAAATTAAATAAGATCTCATTAAAGGCCAATACAGAACAGTGGTATTGGTGCATCTCCTACAGTATAAATACACGTGTACACAAAATATATTAATGTTTAATGTTAGCTGGGTAGAACAAGACTTCAATGACAATGCTAACGGTTAGCAATGTTTCAACATGTTCTCATCCAAACTCGTTACATGCCAACGCTTTGTCAAACCCTTTGGTTTCAGTTTCTAACGCACTGGGTAGCCCAGCGCACGGTCGCAGTAAACACGTGGTTAACACTGTAAATTCAAACAAAAACACTTGTTTAGTACGGAAAACGCAAATAGAAAACAAAATAAATTTAACTTCAAATGAACTCAACATGTTTGGGACATGAACGCTGGTTTCAAACACCAGCCTCCTGGTTGAAAGTCCTTTGTTTTTTGAATCAGGTTTTTTTTTCGGTCTATACTAAGTCATAACACTGCTGGGACATTTTCCCTGAGCGTCTAATAATGGCAGTGATTTAAATTGTTACTTGAAAGCCCTGTGCGTCTCAAACAGTCGCTAAAAGGTGCCTTGTGGTATCACACACTGTATGTGACACACTGACGGTATTTGACACTCTGGCAGTGAGAAGGAGCTGAATGTTTACCATGTTCACCATATAAGTTTAGCATGTTAGAACATTTGCAAATTAGCACCTAAATTGGTGATAGAAATGTCATTAGTTCTGCAGGTATTGGGTCACAAACCAAAGGCTTCGACGAATTACTAATTTGGCCTCATGATGACTCTAGATGGAAAGTTAAGCGATCACCAAAGTTATTAGAATTCATCCCAAGAAAGACGTGAATGTTTGAACTAAATCACACGGTAATCCGACCAGCAGTTCAAACAAAAACCCACAAATGTCAACCTGCTGGTGGCGCTAGAGGAAAAGTCACATCATCACCAAAGTCATTAAGAAAATGTCTTCTGGGTATCACGAATGTCTGTACAATATTTCATGACAATTCAGCTAGTTGTTGAGATATTCCCGTCTGGACCAAAGTGATGGAGCAACTGACTGTCAATGTGTTCTGTTGTTTCACTTGTAGTACTTGTTGCAGCACTTCCAGCTAGCAGACTAAGTTTAGTATCTGATAATTGTGGCGCCCCTGTGCGTCTTAGTGTATTGGAATAAAGACACTTACCTCCCTCTTTTTGATAAAAGAGGCACATTTTAACTGTCTTTGGATTCCTGTCTTTGGATTCGCCTTCACATCTGTGTTCAAAGTAAAGGTAGCGAACATAGTCTTTTATGTCTGAAACAGAAACAGATTCATAGTTTGTCTTGCACAGAAAATATTTTTGATGTAAATGTGTCACAACATTATCTTCACCATGGCGGTATAACAAAGAAAATAATAGTAAAAGTAATGTTAAGCTAATGTTGGAAAACCATCAATGAAATGTGGTGCTAAATTAGGCCAACGATTAGCTTTGGTGTACTGTATATTGTATACTAGCATCTTTTGTACTGATTTGTTGAATCCACTATGTGTAGGATTTGACAACGCTTTCATCCTGGCTAGTTTTTTGTTTCGTCTTCTTCTCCATTGCCATCTGTAGAGCCGATGTGATGAAGCTGTGTGATTAAAAGCACTTAAGATAAAACATACTCATTTTTATCTGCTTCTTCTTTTTCATCTTTGCCGTTAAGGTGATCACATTTGCTGGCCTTGAATCTCCATCTTGAAGCTCGTACAACTCAAGGCAAGATTTAGTTAATTTTTCATCCAGCAACGTCTTGTCACAAACTGCCGGGGGAACAACAGACTTTTAGGTTGACTGAAGGATAAATGCACAGGATATTTGACACAGACACACACACACACACACACTTTGGCCTACTTTTGAAATCTGCAGCAGGTTCGGCTGGTACTTGAATGATTGCTGGTGGAGAATTCCCCGCTGAGTTTGTGGCGATTACAGTGATGTTGACGGCAGATAACGAGACAGTAGTAGTGTGTTCCCTCGTGTTGATGCGATATCCTTTTTTCTTGCAAGGACATCCATAAAAAGACTGT
This sequence comes from Anarhichas minor, assembly GCF_050575085.1. Lineage (NCBI taxonomy): Eukaryota > Metazoa > Chordata > Actinopteri > Perciformes > Anarhichadidae > Anarhichas > Anarhichas minor. The sequence goes on from NW_027466456.1 coordinate 12,076,819, forward strand.
GTGTCATTCAGGAAGTAACTCACTCCTGTGACTGCAGCTGCATGTGGCATCGGCTGAACAGCGGAAGAGACAAACACAGCAAACTGAGTGCTACAGTCCAAGAAGGAAACACAAAGCGGTAGAAACACCGTTATAACACACACTCCCGAAGCAGAACGGTTGGAGCAAAAAGTGAGGTTTATGAACCAGGTTTCATTTCACTTGAGCTAGGGAGGTTAAAGGTTAGTATTTTTGTAGTTGAGTTGTGTCAATCAGTGTTATTTTTAAAAAATACTGTGGTCAGCGATGCAACATCTTCATATTTTTAAATTCTGCCAAGGTATGCTTTCCATTACAGTTAAATTTTTTCTAAAAAGATTGACTGAATTAAAGTACAAATGTTCATACTGGGTACTTAATTGGCTGAACTTGAAGATATTGTAAAACATATATTTCACGCATCAGAAATTTACAGTTATACATACAGTAGAGACTGTAATACTAAAACTCTATTGTCCTATTTGGGACCACATTATTGAACAATATGGGAGGAAGTGTGTGAACATTTTGGTGTAGTTTTCCCGTCACTGTCTTACCTTCCACGTTAGCGTCACCTTTCGAGTCCCATCTAAAAGCTTTGTCATAATGGTGACTTCAGGTTTTTGCTCAAGCGCTGCAGTAAAAACACAAGACATCATTGAGCTGTTTACTGTATGTTGGGTAATATTACAATATAGTTTGAGCCTACAGCAAAAAAGAAAAGTGAATAAATCTTAAAGTTGCATCTGTTCAGATGTTAACAACTCTTAAAAGTAGGAAAGACAGGATGCGAGTGGTTAGGACTCATATTTATATACAGTATATATGTATATATATCATATTTGAGTTTGGATTTAAGATATCCTGTGTGTATTATACCAAACACTACAGGTTATAGTTTGTGATTTGTAAAGCCACAAATACTTTTAGGACACTGGATTTAAAGTCCAAAGTGCTAATGAATAAACTATAAAATCTATGACTTCACCTGCAGGAACAGTCACAACTGGAGACCAGTCGCTCCACAGTGGGTTGAAGGCCTGAGTGGACCGATGTCTGATTTGAACCTGGTAAACTGAATCCTTCAACAGATTACCAACAATAACATCTGTTTGAATAAAAAGAAAAAAAGAGAGACATTTCATAAATTTGATATTCAACTTTTTTTTGTTATTTTCTCCTATATTTATTGTTAAGTTTTTCCTATTGTCAACAAATCCCATGAAAAGACCAAAGCCAACAATTAATTAAACCGGTTAACAACTATTTCCAAAGTCTGATAGATTACATCTTATTCTTCTGTGGCATAGTGCTCCATTGTTGTCTAAAAACTATTTAAAACAGATCAGTGAACTTAATTGTTGAACTGGTTCATTACAATGAACTGGGGCACTGCAGTTTCACCGGCCTATACAGACACTTCTGTGTTTTACCCTGTCTGAGAATTAGCAGAACTAACATGTCTAAAAACTTCATCAGACGTCATTAAAGTAAATACTGAATGAGAATTTACAGTAGAGTGCTAAAACCACCGGTATGATCCTTCAGTGTACCTCAGCTTTAGATCCACAAGAACCAATATGAAACAAGGGTGAATAAACTTTTCATTGAAAAGACTTGAATTCCAAAAAGAGACTACTCACACATTGAACGTTTACTGGTGGTATTTGTTGTTCTCTGTAGCTGCAATATGGATAAAAGGTTAAATATGTCAGATATGTCAAAACTTCAGATACATTACATTTGGTAAGAACATCTGCCTCACTTTTCCCCATGATTCTGTGGGGTGTTCGTTGCGTCTGAATCGGATCTCGGCTAAAGCTGGATACATCTCTGCAGCTATCCATGTCAAGTTGAGGTTGTTTTTAATCCAGGACATGGAAATATTTTGTGGTGCTTCATACTTAACTGCTGAGGAATATGAAAATAGTTATTACATTTATTTACTACATATACTTTAGCACTGTATACATAGTAAACTTCTCCCACTTGTATGTGTTTTTAAATAAGAGGAGCAGTACCTGTGTCATGGAGTACCACAGACCTCCTGGTCGACATGCAGCTCGAGTTTCCTGCTCGAGCTTCCACCCAAACGTGATAAGCACGATTTTTGATCGGGAGCAATTCGTCAATGATGTCACACGTCTTCTCCAAGCTCTCGAACTTTGTTTTACTGCAAGTAAACATTTAGAGCTAGCTTTGAGTGCATTGAGAATGGCAGGAACACATGTCCTCAGCATTAGACTAAAGATGTATATTAACCCCTTTACATTCAATTTTGCCCATTTGTTTCCCTTAAGTTGCTTTAAGATTGTTAAAAACACCCTGGCTTTGTCCAAAGGTAACAAAATCCACCTACCAGCATCTCTAAAGCGCACAAATTAATGTGATATCTCATCTGTCATCTCCGCCATGGAGAATCATGTGGTTTTGTGTGTGCCTGCGTCCGTATGAGTGTGTGTGCGTCCGTGAGTGAGTGAGTGAGTGAGTGAGTGTGCACCTCGGTGTCCACAGCTAATCTCGCATTCTGCGGCAGCAAACTGCACAATAATGTACCACTTGTGGTTGTGCTGACTCACACTTTCTCAAAACACCTTTTACAGCTTTTTTTTTTATAGAACCACTGACTACGTTTAAATGCACCAAATATTCGTTGTTTATTCCAAAACAGACAATATTCCTAAAGAGCCGTTTACATGGCGAATGAAAATTGATATTCAACTAATATTCCCGTTTCCCATGCACTGCGGTCAAGTCAGCAGACACTCGGATCTCCGTGGTCAACTCAGCAGACACTTAAATTATATTGCACATATACGCTGAAACTTACGGTAAACGGCACAGATCGGGAGCGAGCGAAGAATTTTGCAAAGTTAGCGGAAAGATTAACGTGAGACAACTTCCGGTTTTCTACAGACGAACATCCGGTTTTCAGAATAAGATGGCAACAAAGTATACATATTGCATAATGAAATGAGATTAAATGAATTATATTCACAGTATAAAACATGCTACCTGCATCTCCTGAGTTAAAGGGAAAATACACCTAAATTGTGCGTAAAGTGTCTTTATTCTTTGATTTGAGGGTTGCTGGAAGTTAATAATACCTGACTGACGGTCCATTAAGATATTTTACGAAGCAAAAACTCTGAACTGAATTTGTATCTTCAAATGGCACATTTTTTAAATGTTTAAGGTGCTATAAAAATGTTTTTCTCAATAATTCCAGACAATGACTGACATGTATGTGTCAGTCATTGACATGTATGTGTCAGTCATTGTTGGACGTCGTTGACTCCACCCACACTGAAAATTAGACATTTTTACTGTACCAATTAGGAGATATTTCAAATTAAAACTCATACATTTGAACCGAGAAAACGTATAATAACTGAATATTTGAAGTGTAATAAAAACTATTTTCTCAATAAGTACAGACAATGACTGATATGTATGGGTTGAGGACATCGTTGACTCCACCCACACTGAATATTAGACATTTTTACTGTCCCAATTAAGAGATATTTCAAATTAAAACTCATACATTTGAATTGAGAAAATATCTAATAAATGAATATTAGAAGTGTAATAAAAACAGTTTTCTCAATAAGTCCAGACAATGACTGATATACATGTGTTGAGGACATCGTTGACTCCACCCAAACTGAATATTAGACATTTTTACTGTCCCAATTAAGAGATATTTCAAATTAAAACTCATACATTTGAATCGAGAAAATATCTAATAAATGGATGTTTGAAGTGTAATAAAAAGTTTTTTCTCAATAAGTCCAGACAATGACTGATATACATGTGTTGAGGACATCGTTGACTCCACCCACACTGAAAATTAGACATTTTTACTGTACCAATTAAGAGATATTTCAAATTAAAACTCATACATTTGAATTGAGAAAATATCTAATAAATGAATATTAGAAGTGTAATAAAAACAGTTTTCTCAATAAGTCCAGACAATGACTGATATACATGTGTTGAGGACATCGTTGACTCCACCCATACTGGAAATTAGACATTTTTACTGTACCAATTAAGAGATATTTCAAATTAAAACTCATACATTTGAATTGAGAAAATATCTAATAAATGAATATTAGAAGTGTAATAAAAACAGTTTTCTCAATAAGTCCAGACAATGACTGATATGTATGTGTTGAGGACATCGTTGACTCCACCCAAACTGAATATTAGACATTTTTACTGTCCCAATTAAGAGATATTTCAAATTAAAACTCATACATTTGAACCGAGAAAAAGTATAATATATGGATATTTGAAGTGTAATAAAAACTATTTTCTCAATAAGTCCAGACAATGACTGATATACATGTGTTGAGGACGTCGTTGACTCCACCCAAACTGAATATTAGACATTTTTACTGTCCCAATTAAGAGATATTTCAAAGTAAAAGTCATACATTTGTACCAAGAAACGGGTACATTTCTGAATATTTGAGATGCTATAAAAACTATTTTCTCAATAATTCCACACAATGAGTAATGCATATAAGTTGAGGAAATCTCTGACCACACATATACAGAAAATGAAAAATCTTTACTGTGGTAATGAAGAGATTTTTTAAAAGTAAATTAATTAATTTGTTCCAAGAAATATCCAATAACTGAATATTTGAGATGCTATAAAAAGAGTTTTCTTTATAATTCCAGACAATGACTAGTGCATATGTGTTCATGACATCTCTAACTATACTAATACTGAGAATCAAATATTTTTACTTTCCCAATTAAGAGATTTTCCAAAATATAAGTCCTTCTTTTGAACGTTCAAAAAGTTAATTTCTTAATATTTAAGGTGCTATAAAAAGGGTTTTCTTAATAATTCCAGATAATGACTGATGCATATCTGTTCAAGACATCTTTGACTCCACCCATACTGAAAATTAAACAATTTTACTGTACCAATTAAGAGATATTTAAAAGTAAATGTCATACATTTGTACCGAGGAACAGGTAATTTCTGAATATTTGAAGTGTTATAAAAAGTATTCCCTCAACAATTCCAAACAATGATTGATGTATACAGGTGCATCTCAATGAATTAGAATATCATCGAAAGTGTGATATATTTCGAGTGTTTAGGCTATGGCTTACAGCTAATAAAAACCCCAAATTCTGTATCTCAGAAAATTAGATATTACATAAGACCGATTAAAAAAAGGATTTTTAATATAGAAATGTTGGCCTACTGAAAAGTATGTCCATGTACAGTATACAGTATGCACTCAATACTTGGTCGAGGCTCCTTTTGCATGAATTACTGCATCAATGCGGCGTGGCACGGAGGCGATGAGACTGGCACTGCTGAGGTGTTATGGAAGCCCAGGTTGCTTTGATAGCGGCCTTCAGCTCGTCTGCATTGTTGGGTCTGATGTCTCTCATCTTCCTCTTGACAATACCCCATAGATTCTCTCTGGGGTTTAGGTTAGACGAGTTTGCTGGCCAATCAAGCACAGTGATACCGTGGTCATTAAACCATGTATTGGTGCTTTTGGCAGTGTGGGCAGGTGCCAAGTCCTGCTGGAAAATGAAATCAGCATCTCCATAAAGCTTGTCAGCAGAGGGAAGCATGAAGTGCTCTAAAATGTCCTGGTAGAAGGCTGCACTGACTTTGGACTTGATAAAACACAGTGGACCAACACCAGCAGATGACATGGCTCCCCAAATCATCACTGACTGTGGAAACTGCACACTGGACCTCAAGACACTTGGATTGTGTGCCTCTCCACTCTGCCTCCAGACCTTGATTTCCAAATTAAATGCAAAATTGACTTTCATCTGAAAAGAGGACTTTGGACCACTGAGCAACAGTCCAGTCCTTTTTCTCCTTAGTCCAGGTAACTTAGCTCAGGCAACTTAGCCCAGGTAAGACACTTCTTACGTCTCTGGTTCAGGAGTAGCTTGACACAAGGAATGCGACAGTTGTAGCCCATGTCCTGGATACGTCTGTGTGTGGTGGCTCTTGAAGCACTGACTCCAGCCGCAGTTCACTCCTTGTGATTCTCAACCAAATTCTTGAATGACCTAAACCCCAGAGAGAATCTATGGGGTATTGTCAAGAGGAAGATGAGAGACATCAGACCCAACAATGCAGATGAGCTGAAGGCCCCTATCAAAGCAACCTGGGCTTCCATAACACCTCAGCAGGGCCACAGTCTCATCGCGTCCGTGCCACGCCGCATTGATGCAGTAATTCATGCAAAAGGTGCCCCGAACAAGTATTGAGTGCATACTTTATACTGTACATAGACATACTTTTCAGTAGGCCAACATTTCTGTATTAAAAAACCTTTTTTTAAATTGGTCTTATGTAATATTCAAATTTTCTGAGATACAGAATTTGGGGTTTTAATTAGCTGTAAGCCATAATCATCAACATTAAAAGAAATAAACACTCGAAATATATCACCTTGTGTGTATATTTTCTCAATTCAAATGTATGAGTTTTAATTTGAAATATCTCCTAATTAGGACAGTAAAAATGTCTAATTTTCAGTTTGGGTGGAGTCAACGATGTCCTCAACACATACATATCAGTCATTGTCTGGACTTATTGAGAAAAAACTTTTTATTATACTTCAAATATCCATATATTATACCTTTTCTCGGTTCAAATGTATGAGTTTTAATTTGAAATATCTCTTAATTGGTACAGTAAAAATGTCTAATTTTCAGTGTGGGTGGAGTCAACGATGTCCTCAACACATACATATCAGTCATTGTCTGGAATTATTGAGAAAATACTTTTTATTACACTTCAAATATCCATTTATTAGATATTTTCTCAATTAAAATGTATGACTTTTACTTTGAAATATCTCTTAATTGGTACAGTAAAAATGTCTAATTTTCAGTGTGGGTGGAGTCAACGATGTCCTCAACACATACATATCAGTCATTGTCTGGAATTATTGAGAAAAAACTTTTTATTACACTTCAAATATCCATATATTATACCTTTTCTCGGTTCAAATGTATGAGTTTTAATTTGAAATATCTCTTAATTGGTACAGTAAAAATGTCTAATTTTCAGTGTGGGTGGAGTCAACGATGTCCTCAACACATACATATCAGTCATTGTCTGGAATTATTGAGAAAATACTTTTTATTACACTTCAAATATCCATTTATTAGATATTTTCTCAATTAAAATGTATGACTTTTACTTTGAAATATCTCTTAATTGGTACAGTAAAAATGTCTAATTTTCAGTGTGGGTGGAGTCAACGATGTCCTCAACACATACATATCAGTCATTGTCTGGACTTATTGAGAAAATACTTTTTATTACACTTCAAACATCCATTTATTAGATATTTTCTCAATTCAAATGTATGACTTTTACTTTGAAATATCTGTTAATTGGTACAGTAAAAGTGTCAAATTTTTTCTATGGGTGGAGTCAACGATGCCTTGATTATATATACATCAGTCATTGTATGGAATTATTGAGAAAAATATTTTTGTAGCAGCTCAAATATTGTGATATTAGCCTTTTTTTTGTCCTGAACATATATGCATTAGTCATTGTGGGGAATTATTGAGAAAAACATTTTCATAGCACCTTAAAAACTTCAGAAATTTGCCATTTGAAGATATAAATTCAGTTCAGAGTTTTTACTTCGTAAAACATCTTAATTGACTGTCAGTCAGGTATTATTAATTTCCAGCAACCCTCAAATCAAAGAATAAATACACTTTACGCACAATTTAGGTGTATTTTCCCTTTAACTCACGAGATGATGGTATCATTTTTTATACTTATTGGAATATAATTCATTTAATCTCATTTCATTATGCAATATGTATACTTTGTTGGCATCTTATTTTGAAAACCGGATGTTCGTCTGTAGAAAACCGGAAGTTTTCACGTTAATCTTTCCGCTAACTTTGCAAAATCTTTCGCTCGCTCCCGTCCTGTGCCGTTTGGTTGCGTTTACCGTAAGTTTCAGCGTATAGGTGCACTACAATTTAAGTGTCTGCTGAGTTGACCACGGAGATCTGAGTGTCTGTTGACTTGACCGCAGTTTCCATGCAGCCGTGCATATGCTTCAACATTTTTTTTTTAAGTTATCCACCGCTGGCGGACTTGTTTGACTGTGCGAACACAAAGTGCTGTAAAAAAAAAACATTGAGAAACATATTCCAAATGCTCCCAAAACCAGAATAATATCGGCATATCCCGCATGTCTTAATTGAAAATGCCCATTTTTGAATAAGGCCGAATTCACAATATCCAAACGGAATATGATTAACCTCATCAAATTTGGAATATTGTCATATCCATAATAATAGTGGAATATGAGTGTGAACGTCAACGTAGTCATTGACTGCCTGCTGACTCCTCACTCACTAACAGCTAACATAACTACCAGCACACACACTGCTGCGTACCTCTCAGCCACTGCTCTCTGGCTGACTTTTATCGTTTTGTTCGGTGTGTTAACCGCTAAAAGCATACGGGACTACCAGTACACATAACTAATGTACCTCGATGCAACTCAGCTGCTGCTAAGCAGGCAGACAGCTTAGTGAGTTTAATTTTGTTTTTGGAATATTGTATGACGTGTTTTATACACGACATATTAACAACATTGAGCCAATTGTCTGCATTCATCGCCGCTGGATTTTAAATTCAAACGTGTACGACGCCTTACAGGCCAATTGTGGGTTGGAACGTTGCTCATTCAATTGAAGTTGCAGACACACCTGCCGGAGATCTGCACTCTACTGAGTTGCACCTTGGTAGTTTAATCCGTAGTTTGTTGCAGATTTTGTTACCTTTTAATAGAGCCAAGCCAGCTGTTTCCCCGTTTCCAGTATACATAAAAAACATCACACCTCTCTTGTCAGAGAGGTGTGATGTTTTTTAACTATGTGTAATATTTGTTACATCCATACGCAGACACAAAATCACCATGGATAAGTTGTTGTTTGAGTAGATGTCACCATTTTAAAATATTGCAGCTCAAACACAGAATACTCACTTAAAGTAAATCCAAAATGTCACATTTCTCTCAGTCGTATTCATGCTCCATTCACAAATGTAATTAGAGTTGTCAGCGGTTCTTCTGAAGCACTCGGGACTGGAAGGAGCCTCACATGCTGACCCTTAGGAGTGATCAAATGATCTCGTTTATACATTTTTAACATTTATCTCACAGAGTCTCGAAATTAAGAAAGACTTTTTTCAGCATCAAACACAAAGCAGAAATATGAAGGCTTCAGTTTTCTTATTTTATTTATACATTTTAAAGAACTGTTTTTAAAATGGGATCTGATTATTACTTACACTTTGGCAATATTTTCTTTGTCACACTTGTATTGACTTTGTTTGTTAAACAAATGCCAATAAAGCATATTTAATTGTTAGAGGTTTGGCGTTTGGTCCTGTTGTGGACGACAGATGATAAAAACTGAAATGTGACGATTAGAATGATGACAAAATATCTTTAACCTGAACATTTTAACTGATAGAATTCTTCCAAAAACTGCTCTCAGGACCCCCAAGTCGGCCAATTGGTTGGGTTCTCAATGTACTACGTGGCTGGATAGACTAACAGCAGATAAGACACAACAACTGGGGGTCATTCATGACACTCAAACCGTTTTATGAAGTATAAGACCCCCCCGTAAGCAATACCAACTGCCCTAGAGCGAGAGATGGAAGAATGCGATTCAAACAGACTACTGTCATCCAACAAGATCCAAGATGCAGAGATGACAAAAGGGAACTACCGCTACTTCATACAGCTTAACCTCCCATCTGCCCATCAGAACCAGGTCAGGGGAAACCAATACATTTTCAGATGAGTTTGAGGTTTCTAGGACAAATAAATCTCATGTCAGTTAATAGAGTAATGCTAGTTAATAGGTTATCTTTAGATGCTAGACTAATTGAGAAATAAATGAACGTTAATCAATGAGCCTAAGATCTGAAGTACGAAGTTAAATAAGAACTAATACCACATTACTTCACAATCTTCCCTGGTGCTTCTTAAACTGTCAACTGTTGAACGGTGCAGTAATATATTGATTCTACCTGGTCACATGTTATCCCTTTTCATTCGTGTTCATCGTTATTCATTGTACTCATCATCATATTCTTCATTCTGTTCATTTGATCGTTTATTCATTTATTTTCAGAATTGAGTTATGTAGTTAGGCTAATAAATATTGAAGTTATTAAGAACTTGATCATTTAATTTGTGTGTATATTAAATAATAAGTCACTGTACACCAGGACAAGAAGTCTGTTGCAGCCCTGAGATTGAGACTTAATTGATTAATATCAAATTTGAAGTTTTCCCTGCTTTTTCCAAAATTGGGTGGCGTCCTTACTTAAACTAATTGTGTCTTGTGGTTTAAGCTGAGTGCCATCCCTCCTTCAATAATAATCCATACGTTTATAATTCAGTTATTTATAACCGTTACATATTTTGATATTAATTAATTAATATCTATTAAATGACACTACAGTCTGTCTCCTTGTACTGAGCGAATGTAAGCTCAAAATTGAGAAAACAAACATCCTATTTCTGAAAAAGAAATGTGTGAAATATCAGCTAAGATAAAACTATGAAGGCTGGCGCTTAAATACGGCTGCACAGAGCAGAGCAGTGCGGTGCGGCTGCAAATGGAAACCACATGATGCTGATAAGCTCACCAACATTTGGTGGCTGATGTTCAACTTTTACTGAAAGAGAATTGTCACTTTCATATTGTGTGAAAAGTGTTTTGATACTATCAGATAGAGGTTAACAGTAAAAGTTAGCATCAGGAAACTTAAATGAAGTAGGAAAAGAAAAGATAGAGGGTATTTATTTACCTTTGCTGACCGTTATAAGGAACATAAACACAACAATGTATTCACGAAGTGATCTCCACCGTTTCAAAGTTTCCATGAGGTGTAGAGGAAAGTCTCGGAGGCTCATTCTTCAGCGTGTGAGAGTCCACACATTCAACCTGCCTTCATGTAACTCACTTGTCTTTCTCAGAAATGTCAGAGAAGTTTCATGTCTCAGTTTATATGAACTGCAGCAAAAACCACAAGTGTCAGGGGCGGGGGGAGTTTTGTGTTTGACACCAGACAGATACAACAGCCATTGTGAAAGTGATGACTCTTTGAAGTCATTTTGCTGATTTCTTTTTTTTTTTTAAGTTCATTTCTAGGCTTCCTGTCAAAGACAAACTGGAGGAGACTCCAGTAGCAGCATTTTTATTTATTTGGCGTTGCACCTTTCTGCAAACCACAAATACGTTGAATCCCTGCAGTTTCTGAACCAAAAATACTTTTCACATCAACATTTCTGTATACATAGGTGTATATCAACATTATAGTGCTTTAACCACACTTGGTGCTTTTGCTGTTTCAAAACTGCAATCTCAATTAGGCTATGTTTAGCTTAAGAAAACAAAACAACTTGTCACAGCCCGGCTCAGAGACTGGAACAACAACAGGGAGACAACGAGCTGGCGGCCAACAGAAGCAATTTATTTGTCTCGCCCAAAAACAAGTAACCCAAGGTTAGCATTACTTTAGACAAAGACAGCAACAACTGTGGTGAGCCAGTCAACAAAGATTTCCTTTTAGAGCCACCGGGTGCCAACTGGAGAGGGTATTTTAAGGCAGAGACACACCGGCACAAGTGTGGCTCATCCTGCTGACGAGCCTCCAATCAGCACCTGTAACAAAAGGAAACACAACGGGGCACCTAGTGGATGATAGGAGGAGGGTCGTCACAGTTAGGTTAATTGTGTTGTGACCTCTATACACAGGCAGGATAACAGAGGAGAAGGTTAGGGCAGCACATGGTCCAGGTTTCCATACTGAAATAGACTTTAGACTTACTGTTTGATTTGTGTAACTTTGCATTTGAATGTTTTAAATCTGTTAAATTGTGATGTGAACAATGTTCAACTATTTCAAGTGTTTCTCTCAAGCTCATGTTGTTGTCTTTGAGCCGCTCATGCAACTCTTCCTCATCTTACATCCTCATTATTTATTCCATTTCCCATTTATACAAAGATACAGTTTCATATCAAATCACTTGCACTTTCAAAAAGTGACTTCTGTACAAGAGGAGCGCTGGAGAGGAGTAACGGATTTGGTGCAGATCACTGGTGAGGAGTAAAAAAAAAAGAGAAGTTTCTCCATAACTTCCCTGAACAAATGTTATTCTTTGTCTAATACACAAAACAGGGCAAATGCTTTACAGACTGTATTTGTTTGCACTTAATTTATTTATGCACGACAAAACTTTTGCAGGATTTGCAGCCATGTTGCTCACCCTGGAACAAAGTCATCTGGATAACTTCTAACTGAAAATACTGTAGAACTTTTAAATATTGAATTCTCCAAGAACTGAAGAAATTAAAACAATAAAGTGTCTTTGCAACAACAGCACAAGGCTGTTTACCTGTCTTTTTATTTGCTGAAATAGTTGCTCTGAAAGTATTTATGATGTTACTTCATAGAATACAGCAGAGTTTACTTACAGTATATGGGATATTTAAGATCTTTGAGGACAACAGAACCAGAGATATTTCAATTTAATTTCCATCAAATATTTATAATCCATACAGGTCACCAATCTATCACAGATTACATTACACATTAATCATTAATCCAATGATATTATGTATAATAATAAAACACTCATTTATTTTACATGATGAGGGCCCATTTGTCTGCATAATAAGTGATTTTACTTTTGACTTAAGTGCATTTTGCTGATAATACTTTTGTACTATTACTTCAGTACCTTTGTGGGGTGGCCCTGAGAGCAAATTTAAAAAACACCAAATTAAGAAAACAAATGTCAATAGACAAAACGCAAGGTAATTGGTGGGACACTAAAAAGTAATCCACATGGCTGGGACTTTGCTTGTTGTTGCAATGGTTTGTGGTTTAAGAAGATAATCTGTTTATGTTTCGTCTGTTTGCATGTTTTTTCTTACTTTGCATACATTATGGTATTTCAACTTTTAATTATGAAAATTAAAGGAATTTTACTTGTTGTTTAGTTTTTGTTACTCATCGCTATGTTTACTTAGAGGATCTGAATGTCTTTTTCACCACTGTTTGGGAGCGTTCAACTTCTCCAGCGCCATCAGTACACCAGTAGGCCTACATGGCACAGTGGCGCCACCCAGGCGCCAGCATTCGTTGGTACAGAGGAGGGACGTGCCGCGAACAGCCGGTAGGAGAGACCAGCACCGTATTCACCACGGTTTACCACAGGACCTGAGACAGACGGCTGTCCTCTGTCCCTGCCTGATAAACAGACTGTTCCCATACTTTAAAAAAAACAAAAACTAAAAAAAACATGAACAGGCCAATCGTGCCGTTGGCTTTCTGGTAACATCACTGAAAATGCTCCATGCGTGTTGCTCTGTGCTAGAAGATGGCGGAGTCGGATGGCGGGGATCATGCTTCGAAACATCCACAGAGCAGGTGAGTGAAGCGGGTTGAGGATGCGGAGCGTCCGCGGTGGTGGACCCCGGTCCCTCGGTGTTACCTTGTGCGAAAGCCTTCACCGCTCCGGGACTGCAGCCCCGTTCAAGCCCGCTGGAACGTCCCGGAGTAGCGGCTTGACTCCGGGAAACACCGAGGAGCTGTCCCGGGCCTCCACACTGCCTGCTCTTTATATCTATGATGAGTAACGGTGGAGATAAAGTAAGGATGTGATGTAACAACGGTCCGTTTAGAAAGTCGCCTCGTGTTTAGTAGCAGGTGAACGTAAACATATTTGTTGACTACTTGGCAAAGCGTTTCCTCTTATATTTTAATGTCTAAGTTAATACTTTCAATAGTTTTTGGAAGTGTCGATGCCATAACGGCCCCCTAGTTAATGTTATAGTTATCATTAGTTTATCTACAACAGAACACATTCAAAGTTAGGTGCAGACTACAATGTAACAATACTGGGCCGAACAACAAACACGTTGATCAACAAAGTTGCAAATTGTGAACAGAAATGTGAAAGTGGAAGTTTTTCTTTACTTGTTTTTATAATCCACCCCCACACATTTTTAATAAAATCAGATGGAACACCTTGACTGTTGATACCGGGCCTTTGATGCTGATATCAACGTTTAGAAAGTTTAAAAATCTAAGTACAATATCGGCCTATCAGCTGACACAAAATGTTTTTGATCACTTCAATTTGGCTGAATTTCCACAGTAGATAAGCCACAATAGGAAAATCACATGTGTGAATGATTAAATTAATGATGGCTCGTTAACTTTTACTATTGTGTCAAGTCAAAATGTCTGCTGTCACAGTATGTAAATAAAACAGGAGGCTTAAGTTGAAAAATAAAGTTGTGTGGCTTTCCGATGGATACACTTTTGTATTGGCCTGAATATAAGATGACCCACCTTTTCTTGGCAGTGATAATTTGTTCTGACTGCACACAGCACATCAAGAGCCCTTCACACGGGACACAGTTTGCAAACCATTGGAAATGATGGGTTTCAGAGCGCAGTGGTGCTAAAAAAGCGGTGTAAAAAAGGCCCTTTACGGTACACGAGCCGTCAGAAAACTCCTTCCGAAACCCTTTCATTTTAATTTCAGAAAACGCATTATAAAACGATATGAAGTAGAAACTCACTAGCTAAGGCTACAAACAGCCCATAATGCAACACTCCTTTAATGCAACAGCACAGGGAACAGTACTCGCTCCATTCAAAAAGAAAGAGAGAGCTCATTTTTCAAACGTAACACGAATACCAAATATAAGGATACAAATATCATTGTATTTGGGCTGATACCTTATGTAATAACCAAACTGTTTCTAAACCACTGCAAAAAAAAAAGTTTGGCCCCTTAATGATATCCAAGGTGATACCGGTGGATCAACTGTTAAAATATGCCCAACCAATTATCATTTGAAGATCCAGTCCTGCCTATTAGTAAAGTTCAGTCCAGATGGTGAATGCTTCTTCAAACACCAGCCTGAAGTATTTTCATTCTGAGAGTTACTTTTTACTCACTCCAATCAGCCAAAGCAGGCTTAACGTCCCTTTTCAGATTTAGCTAATGAAACACTTCTTTAACACTATTTTAAGTTACAACAAAATGTAAGAGAAGGAAACACATTGTGACGCAGCTGCCACAGTACACATGTCTGATCTGAATGTCTACCTGTGGGGAATAGTTGTAGAAATATTTCTACCTGAAGTGATGTCAAGAAGCTTGATATTCTTAAGTTAAGTTTAGGTTAAGTTTCTACCTTTTAGTCTGAATGAAGTTTTTTTTTGTCACGTTTTCTGTCACCTCTACACAGCACATCGGGGTTTTCTATCAACAACCACGTGTTCATTCTGCACACTGAGATTGCGTTCATGCTGTACGTACATGTGGCAGTCATGCCTCTTACTGACGGATTCGTTTCTGTTTCTGTTTCTGTACAGCAACAAATAGTCTAAACAGAGCGATGACATTTCTATTGATAGCAGTGTTGTTTCTTTCCTGTGTGCAGAATTGCTCTCACTAATGTGAAGACATTGTACGCTACAGATTGAATTTCCTGTTGGCTGACTGGCAGATCAGATCAAATTCCCATCACAGTATTGCTGTGTGCGTCTGCACCTTGAGTTTACACGATATCCACATATAGATCACATTTTAATGTTCGTGAGATATACAGCCTGCTCGGCCTGAATATTACAGCTTCTAACTCTATACAATATATTTAAAATTGAACAAAGTCTCCTAGTTCAGTTAAGAATTGAAGCCATGGAAAACATAAGAGTTTTATTCTGAAGGATCCCTTGGTTAACTGATTGTGACAAGGCCTTTTTTTCTTTCTTTCCAGTATGGCTAACAAGAATAGCACCCTGCGCTATACATTCTCCGCCTCAAGCCACAGTGCCACCCTCCTCCAGGGCTTGTCGGTCTTGCGGTCTCGGGGTCAACTACTTGACGTTGTGCTGGCCATCAATGAGGAGCGCTTCCAGGTCCACAAAGCTGTGCTGGCCGCCTGTAGTGATTACTTCAGGTCAGTCTGAATCCCAAGACTTCTCACCGTCCATTTACATTTTTATATTGGAAGCTCTTATCCAGAGCAATTTACACTGAGTGCACTGTTGAGAGTATGCTGCAGTTCACAGATCAACTATGTTAAAAGCAATTCAGTTTGCGGGAGGTTAAAGGAAGTTAAAGGAGGGAGGACAACAAAATACCAAATGATACACTCACTTGCGCTCGTATTTAATTTTAATCGGAGCCTTTGCACTTGACTTTACAGAGTTCCTAGTGATTATATACACTGTAGGAACATGCATTCCAGAAATGGGAAGTGAGGACATTTTAAAATGAGATTATTCAACATAAATTGGATAAATGAAAACAAATGGGTGACATAAAGATGTAGCCAAATATACTGTACACTTTTCCACACTTTTCTCATTTGATAGTTTTCAGTTAATCTGCCACGGACAAAACAATAATCCATAAATAAGAAAGCTTATTCACATCATATAAGTGCTCTGAGAAGAAATGGACTTATCGTGTAGTTCACCGACTTGTTCTTGTGTTACAGAGCAATGTTTACCGGAGGCATGAGGGAGTCAAATCAAGATACCATTGAGCTGAAGGGTCTGTCCGCCCGTGGGCTGAAACATATCATTGACTTTGCCTACAGTGCAGAAGTCACTTTAGACCTGGACTGTATTCAGGATGTCCTCGGGGCAGCTGTGTTCCTCCAGATGGTCCCCGTCGTGGAGCTCTGCGAGGAGTTCCTCAAGTCGGCGATGAGCGTGGAGACCTGCCTGCACATTGGCCAGATGGCCACCACCTTCAACCTGTCCTCCCTGAAAGAGTCGGTGGACGCCTTCACCTTCCGCCACTTCCTCCAGATTGCGGAGGAGGAGGACTTCCTGCACATTCCCACGGAGCGCCTCGTCTTCTTTCTGCAGAGCAACAAGCTGAAGAACTGTAGCGAAATCGACCTCTTCCACGCCGCCATCCGGTGGCTCCGGTTTGACGAGTCGCGCCGCGCTCAGGCCAGCGGTGTCCTCTGCCATGTGCGCTTCCCGCTCATGCGCTCCTCTGAGCTGGTGGACAGTGTTCAGACGGTGGACATCATGGTGGAGGACGTGCTGTGCCGCCAGTATCTCCTCGAGGCCTTCAATTACCAGATTCTTCCCTTCCGACAGCACGAGATGCAGTCTTCGCGGACGGTCACGCGTTCTGACGTCTTGTCAGTCATCACCTTTGGCGGGACGCCCTACACGGACAACGACCGCACAGTGAGCACCAAGGTGTACCATCTCCCTGACATGGCGTCCCGTCAGTTCAAAGAGCTGTCAGAGATGGAGACGGGGTGCAGCCACGCCTGTGTTGCCGTACTTGATAACTTCGTGTACGTCATCGGGGGACAGCACTTGCAGTACCGCAGCGGCGAGGGGGCGGTAGACAGCTGTTTCCGCTACGACCCGCATCTGAGCCGGTGGCTGCGCATCCAGGCTCTGCAGGAGGCTCGCATCCAGTTCCAGCTCAACGTGCTGCACGGACAGCTGTACGCCACCGGAGGGCGCAATCGATCTGGCAGTCTGTCGTCTGTAGAGTGTTACTGCCCGAAGAAGAACGAGTGGACTAACGTGGAACCCTTAAAACGCAGGATTTGGGGTCATGCAGGGACTCCCTGTGGAGAAAAGCTGTATATCTCAGGGGGTTACGGCGTCTCGTTGGACGACAAGAAAACTCTTCACTGCTACGACCCGGCGTCGGACCAGTGGGACTTCAGAGCCCCAATGAATGAACCCAGAGTGTTGCATGCCATGATCAGCACCAGGGACCGGGTGTATGCGCTGGGCGGCCGCATGGACCACGTGGACCGTTGTTTTGACGTGCTTGCTGCCGAGTATTACGTTCCAGAGAACGACCAGTGGACCACCGTCAGTCCCATGAGAGCAGGCCAGTCTGAGGCAGGCTGCTGTTTACTGGACAGGAAGATCTACATCGTCGGGGGCTACAACTGGCACCTGAACAATGTCACGAGCATCGTGCAGGTGTACAACACAGAGACGGACGAGTGGGAGAGGGATTTGCACTTCCCAGAATCCTTTGCTGGCATCGCTTGTACGCCAATTATTATTCCACAGAACACGACACAACGCTAACCATCTGACCTGCGACTGTGAAGATTTTATTCCTCGTGCTCTTTCTGCCGGCCAGTGAGTCAACACAAGGTGTGAACATTATGTAAGCTACTGTGTGTGTGTGTGTGTGTGTGTGTTTACTTGTTTTGCTTTTGCCACAATGTGTTTAATCAACAAGCTTCTAAATGACAATTTGAAAGGACTGTTGTGAAGTTAATGTTCAGAGTAACTTCCTGTTTGAATTCTTAATTTATTGATTGGTAATATTATCTCCAGATGACCTGTGAAGATACAAGTTCTCTTCCGGAACCTTAATTTTTTACACTTCTTATTTACATATTAATCATAATTTGGTCTGTAAAACTTAGTGTTATATTTTTACCATTCAAGGGCTGAAGTTACAGACCGAACAAAGTGTGTCATTTTATGTGTGTGTTTGCGAAGGTATTAACAGACGTCACCTTTATGATGTTAGACATTTTGATTGTACAGTTGTGACTGTTTTATTTGTCTGCTTTTTATGTTGTAAAGTTTGTTAAAATGTTATTCAAACTACTCTTTTATGTCTCCTCAAATGTACTTATCAACAAATCACAATGCACAGTAATGATTGCACAAATGAACACAAGTAGTAGTTTGTGTTTAGCTTGGAATCGCATATTCCATGTGGGCGTTAATGTTTTTTATTTGTACTATTGCCCTTGTGTTTCCTGAGCTGAAACCCCCCCCCACTGGCACACTAATTGTTCTCTCAGTCAAACCGGTGTGGACCCCTTAAGGCAGCTACATAAATCATTCATGTGTGTTTCAGTTGTAAAGTCGGTGTCTGCTGCTCTTTATGTTAAACAAGTGATAAATCTGGTGTACCACATGCTTTTGTATCTTGACTAAAATTAAGGGACACGGGTGATTTGCATTAATGCAGATTAAATATTTAAACTATTCTCAAAAAAATCTAATTTCCCCAGAAAAGCTACCTGAACTATCCATTTGCCGCGTTTAATGCTGGCTCGTGTTTTTATTTTATTACTTTTTAAAGCTGTATATATCAGACATCTGATTCTGCTGCTGAAGTCACCGTTATACTTAATGTGTGTTGAAGAAGGAGGAAGCTGAAGTTCTTGTGTTTCTTATTAAATGTGATCATCCACATGATTGTGTCCATTTCTCCTGTTGCCTTAGTGTGTATTTGTCTTACCTGTAAAAGCACATTATATTGTTCAAGTGCAATATAAAGGAAACTGCTGTTGTCAAAGGGGAATGTAGACATTTGTAAATCTTTATGTGCATCCTTTAATAAAGGTGTATCATGTTTTTAAAAATACCCTTCCGGAGCTTTCTCTGATCTCTTTTTGATACTGCAGGATGAAGTCAACTGAAGTATAATGCCTTTATTTATAACAGGTTGCTTCTATCAACAGACTCCCAGCATACACTTAAAGGGAAAATTATTGTGCAACAATTATTTTCTTGATTGATCCATTTCAAAATGCCGGCGTTTTAGAGACCTTGTTTTGTCCAACCAACAGATCTGAACAAGAATATATTCAATTTTCAGCGATATAAAACACAAAGGCATCAAACCCACAGCATAAGCATTTGTTTCCATCTAATATACACTAGATCATTCAAACTCGAGTCTTTTCTGTTCTGCTCTCTGTCAAAAGAGGACAGTTGAACAGAAATAATAAAGTTTGGGCCATGTTCTGAGGAAATCTGCTCAGTTAACTTCTCAGTTCAGACAAACAAAAAGTTTGTGTCATTGATGGTTGAAGTGTCATTTTTTATCCTTTCAAAAATTCCTTTTGGATCTACGTACAGTACATACATTTTTGTCCCGTTTGCCTCTCACCCTCTCCTCTGTAAGACAAAGGCTCTACGTTTGCTTAAACTATATCACAAACCAGATTATTAAAGGTGTGAATATATTGCATCACCAAAACACGGACGCACGACGGGCAACAAGACCATGTCCAGCGGCACTGGGTTTTGTGGTTATATGGTTTAACGACTAGGACAGCCCAGGCTCTGTAACTACTAGCTTAACTCCCTTCAATAAAATACGTTCCTTTGGGAATTTGATCAGTGCTTACAGTTGCAATATTAAGTATAGGGGTGTGTGACATTTTTCATACCATTGCTTTCTCTTGACCAGTGTTACATAATGTATGTTAAATTATTAACATATTATACTAGAAGCTAGATGTCCAAAACTTAAATGGCAATATATTTTGGTGAGTATAACAAGAACTTTTGAAAAATATTAAGAGTTGGATGTATTCTGTAAAGCCAGAATTTGATTTTCTGGTGGAAATGTCAGCGAGAAGGATGATGCTGAAGCTACTGAGCATCATAGACAATGCCTCTCACCCCTTTTCCTGCCTTCCTGGACGGATACATGTGCACCATTGAACTACTGGAGACGATGGACAAGGATTATTACCACGTTACCTCTGATTTAATCCACTGTTTATACCCTTCTCCTATAATGATGACCACCTCTTCAATTAGACATTATTTTCTTTTTTCATCTTCTTGAAGCATAACCAGTGTAGAAGCTTGACTTGACAAAAACAAGAACCTTATTTGCACTAATTTCAGTACATGCAACATCTTGGGCACCAAATAATCTTGCGCTGTCTTTCCTCTCATCAGCTGATGGCAAAGACATCGACTGTCGTGCCGCTGTCCGTGCGTGATGACGACCCCATAAGGCCCCTGCGTGGTGTGTAGCGTAGCATTCCATTGAGAAGAAGAGGGAAAGATGGCGTCCTCTAACAATCCTCGCAAATTTAGCGAAAAAATCGCTTTGCATAATCAGAAACAGGCGGAGGAGACCGCTGCGTTCGAAGAAGTGATGAAAGACTTGAACATCACCAGAGCTGCACGGGTAAGACCTGCACACCCCGGTTGTTTACGTTTTTGTTGCGTCGCCGTGTGGCAGTTTTGTCGAGCGCTGCGGAGATCAATCTAAGGGATGCTAAGTAGCGCGAGATAAAGTTAATATTAATGTCCGTCGCTACATCAGTTCAGCACCACCAAATGTATGTCCCACCCTGCCTGTTTGAATCGTGCTAGCGGTTTTCAGCTGCAACGAGCTCCTCGTGTGCATCGTTAACTAGCTCAGCTAGCTCGATGGAGCTGTGGATGATGTGCACCTGTGCAGGTTTGACCAGTCACTGCTGTCGTCTCGTTAGCAAACGCATCTTCTGACATGTAACGTTATTGAACTGTAGGTTATAACAACATGTTGGGGGGGAAGGTCGGCTGCTAGAACCTCAGTAGGAGCTATTGCTCCGTCAGGGCTAAGTTAGCATGTGTTTTATCCAGTCAGCTGTTAACCAGCTGTGATGTTTTCCTCCCCGTTAACCAGCCACACTCGTC
This sequence comes from Anarhichas minor, assembly GCF_050575085.1. Classification (NCBI taxonomy): domain Eukaryota; kingdom Metazoa; phylum Chordata; class Actinopteri; order Perciformes; family Anarhichadidae; genus Anarhichas; species Anarhichas minor. The sequence goes on from NW_027466456.1 coordinate 12,098,369, forward strand.
ATGTACCCGTCACATTAGCATGTTAGATAGCTTTTGTTTTTAACAAGAAGCTAATTTAAGACTTGTGTAAAATAAATGCAGCTCTAACCAACTCATGTCTTTTTTTTTTTTTTTCACTAGCTTCATCTATACAGTTTAATTTAGTTAATGTTAAGTCAACTTTGTCCCATCAACAGTAAACAGTTGCCTTAAAGGTTGCAACTATTTATTATTTAGTCAATTAATGCAATAATTGATTTTCACAATTAATCATTCATGTAATATGCAAGTATGCCGAATGTTTTGGTTCCTGCCTCTCAAATGTGGTGATTGACTGGTTTTAATAATAAAATTAATATCTTTGGGTTTGTGACTGTTGATTAAAGAAAACAAGCAATTTTAAGACTCACGAGACTACATTTTATAGACAAAACAATTGATTGAAAATATTATTTACTGATTGATTGGTGATGAAAATGATACAATTGCAGCCTTAGTTTACTCGATAAAGTATCAGAAAACAGGTAACGGAGGTAGACGCACTGCACTAAAAGACGTTCAGTTTATAATCACATTAAACAGAAGAAAGCAGTATGTTTGGATTTCTTACTTAAAAAAATGACTGGAAACACTAATTAGTTATCAAATCTTTGCTCACCAATGCTCTGGTGAGCAACTAATCGCACTGAACCAACTAATTGTTTCTAGTAACCACAGAAGGAGGAACATCTTGAGCTTGAGGAAATGTTTGAGCTATTTGTTAGCCAGATAGCTGGAAGTGATGCCCACTGTAAGACACTTATCGCACGATGCGTCCGTGTATAGCTGAGCTGTACTGTAATTAACTTCAGGGGGGAAAAAACAAAATTAACCAAAATTAACCAGTCAGTTTTGTGGTCTCTGCCAGATTTCTTTCTGTTGCCATCTCAACATCAATCCATTGCATTTGTTCAGATCATTATCAACGTCATCATTGGTGAAAGAGGACTTCCATCACAGTGTTTTTGTAATAATACTAAGACATGTGGTTCATGTACTCACCAGGTGTGTATCACAACAGCTGTCAGTCACATCAGCTGATGTGATTTTTTTTCTTTTTCTTGTCTGCTATGAAAGATGTCGTCTTCGTCTCGATTGTTCATAAAACAGCCAATTTGCCTGTCTCATCGTGTTACGTCTGTCAATTAATGGTCTCATTCATCTTTCATTTCACCAGTGTGGACTACGGGTCTCATTCATTTTTAGCATCACTTTATTTGTGAGTCAGATCAATCATTCACTCATGCTTTCATGCAATTTTACTTTGCACAGTTGCAGTTACAGAAGACCCAGTATTTGCAACTAGGGCAGAATCGTGGACAGTACTATGGAGGCTCACTGCCCAATGTCAATCAGATTGGAAATGGCAACATTGACCTGCCTTTTCAGGTGAGCCCTTAGCCTCTCTCGGCTGGTAAATCAATGGTTTGTTCTCGATCAGTGTACCTTTCTTAGCTGTTGGTGATAATATTGGACATACAAAGGTTGCAGTTATTTGTAGTATTGGTGAAAGATTGGCTCAAAACGGAGAAGTCTGCAGGCTTAGCCTTGGCTATGACGGCAGTTAAGTGTTCAGAAATGAGCTGCTGGTCAGAGCTGCATAGTCGGACCAGGTTTAATCACAGTTCAGGAGCGAAAATAAACCAGAAGTGTGAAAAACAAGGCATACCAGTTCAACCCTGCAGTGTAATTTGGTTCCTAAATTTCAAAGTATGTCATTGCTTGTCCGCATGGCTTTCCATCTTTAAATACATTTGCCAACTCGAGCATCAGTATGGGGGACCCATGGCTTGACTCATTTTGAAATAAACACATATGCACCATTAAATCCTAAGACATTATCCTAAGACGTAGTTTTGTTGCCTAAGTTAGCTGTTTCGCTGTCCTCATTCACATGCTGTGTTCACTCTAGAACTCTGTGCTGGATACCAGTCGGACAACTAGGCACCACGGGCTGGTGGAGCGGGTTTACCGTGACCGGAACCGCATCACCTCTCCTCACCGTCGGCCGCTGTCCGTCGACAAACATGGACGCCAGATATCCTTTATTTATTTTTTTTTTTTTTTGAAAGCATTAGGTGTTGATGTTTTGATTTCGTTCATTATTGCTTTAAGGTTTCATAGCCTGCTTGAACATTGTTCGGAGGTTTGCATGTTTAGAGGCACAGCATGTTGAGTAGGTTTGAACAGTGTCAACACAGCTTTCATCTGATTTAGTACTACTTACTGGGAACCCAAAATACAATGAAATCCCAGGTTGTTTTTAAAGTTGGAATGATAAACATGAGCCTCCAGCTCTGGCTGTTTGTTTACATTAGCCATACAATGCTATACAGGGTGGGCTAACATGACTTACATGCTACATTCAATAACCAACAAACAGCCAAAGCTTTTTAGTCAAAACAAAGTCTGTAATTAGAACGTATGACTCTGAATACAGCCTTAAACTGAAACGAGTCGTGTCCCAAATGTGTTTTAAAGAATAAATAATAAAATCTATTTACATTTGAGACCTTAGAGTTAAGCAGCGTAGATTTGGCTGTGTTATCACAGTTTTATATTTTGGGCTAACGCATCACAAAAACCACCAGATGTGGTGATAAAAAGATGTTGAACAAAGGGTGAGGAAAATAGTTTATTTCGCTTCATGTATTGAGAGCCTGATGTTGAACGATGCAATGCGGTGTATTGTCACACTCCTGTTGACCGGGCTATTCATAGAAGTATATTAGATAACAAGACACTGACTGAAGCCTTTTTAGCAATTGGCTCTCAATAACACTTGTGTGTGTGTGTGTGTTCATTTATTATGTATTGGGTCAAATCAGCCAACAGACATGAAAGTATGGATTAGCGGAGATCCATTTTTTATCCCCCTACTTTATTTGTCTTAACTGAATTCACATCGACAGCTGTCCTTACAGCTCAGTATACCTCTCCCCACCGCCAGACACTAGCTGGAGAAGGTAAGCCACCTCCCCTTGTCCATTTGACAAAATGATAACTAATAAATGACAACTGGACACAGCTGAGTTACCAAAAAAAATAATCGCATGACTGCATTTGTGTTGGTACAACATTTCCAAACTCAACCAGCACAAAGAAGGTCATACATTTAGCTGTAAGATGAAGGTCTGTAACAGAATGTGGTTCCTTATGGATGTGATGCTGTACATTTGGCTCTCTGCCAGTGTTGGGGATTTGGCAGTGATTGTGCTGACATCTCATCTTTCTGACACGTACAGGACGAACTCGGACTCTGCTTTACACCAGAGCGCCATGAATCCAAAGCCCCAGGAGGTGTTTGCAGGGGGATCACAGGAGCTGCAGCCTAAACGAGGTAATGGAAGATCCAGTTACAAAGACACAGAGCCGCATTTATTCATTAACGTGCAATGTACTAATGCAGGCGGCAAACCTTAAATGACATAAAAGGGTTGATGTCACAAAGAAGTAGACCTAGACTCTTAGTTAAATATTTATTGACTAAATGGATACTGATCTGACCTTCAGCATGCCGCTACAGTACTTTGCCAGCTGTAGAGGAGTAACATCTCTGAATGGAGCTGACTCTAGATGCTCTAGAGAAGAGGATCAATAATTTACTGATGTCGTCTTTTTATGTGTGAGGCGCTCGTATAATGGAGCCGAGACTGGCTGTCATCCACTCGGACCGTCTGTTGGTCACCTTGCTATTTTTAGACACTCTGGAATCTGTTGCCCACCTCTATATCCTGCTTGACTGGCTCAGATATTGATGACTCATTTCTTGCACTGAATTTGTGTTGTTCTGCATGATGGCAAAGCAACTGTGTCTCGCTGTGTCACTAATTAGTACTGCTGCTAACAGTGCCTGGGACGGAGACTTCAGAGTCAAATGCAGATGAGGATTTGGAACAGTTGTGGGATGACAAGAAGGTACTGACGTGAAGGGGAATGGCTGACAAGATGCACACTTTTTATGATGCATGTAAATCGCCTCAGATTTACAGCCCGTTGTGTTTTCTCCTCAGGATGATTCATCAGATCCCAACACATGTGATGTCCCGGGAATCAAGTGAGTGGTTCATTGTTTTTATTCTTTACAGTGAAACACCACTCGAGTGTAGCAGCCTGTCATTCACACAGATATAAATAACTCACAATGTGAGCACGGATACAAGACAGCTGGTCTAGGTACACTGGAAATATGCTGGAAAAGCACTTTAACATTAATTTTATCTGGCCTTTTAGTACTGTAGGAAATGGGTAATGTCACAGTGGATAAACATCCCAGTAAAAACCCAAAGGCTGCTTTTCTCCGGTCTGACAGAACTTGTGTCTTTTAGTATATTCCCGTCACCAGACCAGGAGTTTAACCCGTCCATGCTCCCAGCTGCACACAACACCGGTGGTTCTCTGCCTGACCTGACCAACATCCAGTTCCCTCCTCCACTGTCCACCCCGCTGGACCCCGAGGACGCTGTGGCCTTCCCCTCCCTCAGCTCGTCCAACAGCACGGGCAGCCTGACCACCAACCTCACCCACCTGGGCATCAGCGCTGCCAGCCATGGTAACCGCTCCTAAATTGAAAACAGTAAAACTTTAGTACACGTAAATGTCAGGTTGGAGACTTTTAAGAAAAACCTGTGTAAAGTCTTCTTAACTTGTAGTCAAAATAGATTTAGTTTAGAACAGAAAACATGTTTCTTATAAATAAGCCACCAAGTGGAACAAATAGATATTGCAGCTAGAAGTGGCCGATGTGACGCTGATCTGTGAAAGGTTGGCCTTTTTGATTTGAATATCAATTAGTCATTGAACCACCATGTAAGAGTCATAGGACGTGTGGAGATTGCTGTATTAGTCTCATTAATGTGAGTTTCACATGTATTTAGCATCCCACACATACAGCACAGGGACACAAATATACATTTTAACCGCACACTTCATTGGGAAAGTTTTTGATTTCAGATTTAGTGGCAGCTGTAGTTGGTTGATGGAAAAATGATTTCCATTCATCCAATATTTGTTTGTTTTGCCCATAATCAACTTTTAGGTAGCTCATGTTAACATCTTTGTGGACACGGCCAAAGATGTATACTTTAAACTTTTTTTTTTTTTTTTTTGCATTTTCAATGTAAGTGTTCAGAAACCAATATTACGCTTTGTGGAAGTTCTTTCCTTCAGTAGTTTTCGTAAAATTTTGTGTTTTTAACTTTACACCACTTAGCTGGTTTGAGTTGAGTGGGAAAGAAAGAAACCTTTCATGTGTTCTCAATTTTGTCATTTCCTCGCCAGGGATCCCCACCTCCTCTCAGCCCACCATGACTGTAGCAGCCCAGCGCCGGCAACCACCCGTGGTGCCGCTCACCCTCACCTCTGACCTCCATCTCCAACAGTCCCCACAGCAGCTTTCACCCACCCTCTCCTCACCCATTAACATCACGCAAGTAAGCTATAACCTAAAGCTGTGGCCTAAATCTTTGCAGTTTCTGTTTATCGCACTCAACTGTAACATGGTCTGGGCGGCCGTTCACAATACTGGAACGGCTGTCATCCCCATACAGCTAGCGAAAGAGAATATCAACAAATGCCTATTTTTACACAAGTATGTCTCCACACTATTAACTGTGGTTGATAAAATGTGGTTTGGGTGGTGTTTTTTTTATATCATAGTAACGGTCAAACTACATGCTCAAGCAGCTTGTCACTCTGGAGGGCAAAGAGCTGATATTACACTAAATGAATCCTCTAGTTAATTCAGCAAATCTCACATTTAATGGGACTAGCCTAAACGGGGTCCGTGTGCGTCCTTCCTTAGGCCGAGTCGTTGACCCTGGAGCAGCAGCTCTCCCAGTTCCCTTTGTTCAACCAGCTAACTGCTCAGGCCCAGGCTCAGCTCCTCAGTGACCTCCAGAAGCAGCAGCAGGTCCTGCCGCAGGGCATCCAGCTCATCACCTTGCCACCTCTGGCCTCACCTGGCACCACTGCCAGCAGCCCCTCCCCAGACAGCCAGAGCCAGACCACCGCCAGCATCAGTATCGGCTCGGTAAGAAACCAGGAAGTCTTGTCACAAAGCAGAGATAACAATGGAACCATTTTGCTTATTCTCAGGCTTCTGTTCTTTTTGCCGCCCTATTGTTCTGCAAGTTCTTCAGCTACACAGATTACATCCCAGTAAATATCTTCACATCCTGTTATGCTACTGGACTTAGACACTGGTTTGAACTCTCCTCATTAGGAGAACTACAGTATATCTTAATCATGACTACCAGGTTGTTTTTTTACCTCAGTTACTTTCACAGCAGAGCATTTTAGTACTTGTATTATATTCTAGTTAAAGAAGATAAACTAACACAGAATACATAGATATAGAAATACGACTTTGACCATTCTGTTAGGCAACAACCTCTTTAACTTTACATTTTAACAACAGTAGGACCCGCAGATGTTACTATTCTACAATCACATTTTTCAGATGTGTGAACAAACTGGCCAGCCACAGAGTTGTGCCACAATTTACCTGGTGGTGATTGGTATTATTTCTACTAATACGCACTATGCATAATGAGCAGATCCAAGGCTGATGCCTTCTCACATGAGATTTGTGTGTGACGGGCATGAAGCTTAGTGCCAGCTAACCCTCTTCCCTCCAACAGTACCGCAATCAGACTGGCTCACCAGCCACTCAGTCTCCAACCTCCCCAGTCTCCAATCAAGGCTTCTCCCCCGGCGGCTCGCCTCAAGTAAGGGCCCACCCACCGAGCTAGCTGCTGTTTGGGGAAGGGCTTTGCGCCTGGGGGAAAGCTAATTGTAGATGAGTTTAGGCTGCTTTTCATCCTCCGTATCAGCAGTTAATCACTCATGGTGTCAACAGCTGCATAACTCATTTCTTCATCACCGCTGTCACTGTTCACTGTGTGCATGACAACATGATGATAGTTTGTTTGTGGCGGCCCTGAACCTGTTGCTAGACATGCATTTTTGATGTGCTTTTTAGTATGCACCACACACGATTTCGATACTTTTCTCCTACGGATGAGCTGCAGTGTCACGATAAGGGGTCTGTTTGGTCCAAGTAGACCAATAATTTAATTTTTTTTTTTTTTTTTTTTACAAATACTCCTGCACATATACTGCCATGTTACTTTGTTACTGTGAGACTTCATCATCATCATCATCAGCCGTTTGTCTTTACTGACTAACTCCTGGGCTGCTAGTTGGAGCGTATAGCTTAACTCGGTTTACATCTGCTGTTCACATACACGTAAACCCAACGCATCGCTCTCTCCGCTGGGGGAAAGTCACAACAGCTGAATCCCGACTTCAGTAAAACATTTGGCAGAAAGGCAAGGACAGCGTGTATGTGTTTTAATACATTTCCTTCCTCATGAGACATTTGCAAAACAGATTTTTAAGTATGTTATTATTATATTGCAGTTATATCTCCATGTTTACTAGCTGCCAGTTTTCTTCTTCTGTCTTTTGTTGGTGCCTTGCTGCATATCTTGACAGGTTACCGCTACTTGCAGATCAGTGGACTAGTGCGAGGCTCTTGATGGGACTGTATGAATGTACACGAGATCAACAAAAGCCTGAGACTCCACCACTAAAAATGTCAATCACACGGTGTTGGTGCTTTTCCCATTGCAAGAATATTTTCAAGGAAAGTTCCAGTATATATACCTGGGCAGTGTTCTCGTACTGTTTTGCCAGTAGTGACGACTTGGAAAATTACATTTTACTTCCCATCCCTGTTGTTCAGATTTAGGAAACACTGAAGCCAGTTTTAGCTGCTACAACTGTCCAAAAAAACGTCAATTTAAGAGAATTCATGTCAAACACTTCGTCTTTGATTCAGACTGAAAGTATATGAAGGTTCATAGCAGAGTGGATCCAGTGCAGCAGGTAGTTGAGTAAGCCTGCAAGTTGTCCTACCTACAGTTAATACAGTTCAACAGTTGCTCAAAAACATGTTTGAGATGATTTCTGTTAAACTGAAGCTGCCACAGCAGAGGTGGAGAGTTATGACAGATAGTCGTAATGGACAAAAATATCAGAATAACGCTCAGTGTGACAAATACCAGAATTTCCCTTTTTAACAAGTAGACTTGTGTTTGTGTCATAGTGAACAGGGGTGTCGCGGGCAACACGTCGGTTGTGTGTCCTGTCCACAGGGACGGGACAAAACACCACACATTCAAATTTCCATTTCATGTCTCAGTATTTTGGATTTTGTTTTTTTAATTTAACAATTATTATTATTCATGTTTTCTAGTGTTTCACCAGCCTCATCTTTTTGAACCGCAACGGCCCTGGTCATGAAAAGCATTTGCTGTGGTCGCTGCTCAGTCCGACGTGTGTTTCGCTTGTGTTTTCTGTTGTTCTATTGCTAAGTTGTCTGCTCGTGGGCCCGGATAATTCTCCTTCTGGCTAATTCTGTCGTGGTGTTTTTAATTGTCGCTGCTCTCTTGACATTTGTTCCGGCGTTCATGGCTTACTTCTCTTCCCCCAGCACATTCCCGTGGTGGGCAGTATATTCGGCGACTCCTTCTATGATCAACAGATGGCATTGAGGCAGACCAATGCCCTTTCTCACCAGGTGACACAGAGCGCACCAACAACAAGCAGCGATGACATGAAATGTTTTCCCTCTGATAGTCCCTGACTATTACCATTCTGTACTTTTCTTCTTTTAGCTGGAGCAGTTCAACATGATCGAGAACCCCATCAGCTCCAGCATCCTTTACAACCAGTGCTCCACCCTCAACTACACACAGGCGGCCATGATGGGCCTCACCGGGAGCAGCCTACAGGACTCGCAGCAACTCAGCTACAGCAGCCACGGCAACATCCCCAACATCATCCTAACAGGTAGTGACACCACAAGTCCATCAGATGTTTCAGATGCACCACACATGTTGTTGTATACGTTTTCCCAATGAGTTTAACTACTTTTCCCAGGATGAAATTGGCCTCTCTCCTCTTCTTCTAGCAAAGGCACCTGTCATCTTCTGTTGATGCTTTTATGTCCAGTGACTTAAAGCAAAGCTATACTCTGTCAAAGTGTTGTAGTTTCGCTATAAATACACAATACATAGGCAAGACAAAACATTAACGAGGACAACAGAATGCTTATTATTATTTCCAAGTTTATTTGACAGGAATGACGTATACGAAACATACAGATATAAACACAGCTAAACAATAAGAAAAACAGCATATATATTACAAACAACAAGCATTATAAAACGGTGTTCAATATGTGCATAGTCACAGAATGCATATGGTATTTACAGAACAGTTGTGGTTGAATGATGATAAATGTCAGTCCACTTGTGCTTGTCGCCCCATTGGATCTATTTTCATGCCTCTGCGACAGCCGTGGTTGGAAGCATTGTGTGTTCGGGTTGTCCGTCCGGTCCATTCCCATGAAACAGGTTTTTTTTTTTGTCAAGAACTCATTTGCTAATGACAATTTTACACAAATGTCAAATAGGATAAAATTATGACATTTGGACAGCCATGGATGTGAACTGCAACATGACTTGTGGCCTGAGGTTTACAACCGCGAGCCGGTAATTCTAGTTAGTCATGTTTCTGTGTCCCGAGATCTCAACAATCACTTTGGTAAGTTAATGAAAACAGTTACTGTTGCTAGTCAAACATGAAAATACCTCCTTAAATGTAATTTGAACCTCATGTAAAAATGTTTATATGATATTTGCTAAACTTGCCTTTTTGTTTCTCAGACGTCAGTTCCCTATTTTTTTATTGGTGTCACGTATCTCAGTCACAGGAGAGTCTCCGCCGAGCCTCTCCAAAGAGCTGACCAACTCTCTGGCGGGTGTTGGTGATGTCAGCTTCGACGCAGACTCTCAGTTCCCTCTGGACGAGCTGAAGATCGACCCGCTCACCCTGGACGGGCTGCACATGCTCAACGACCCCGACATGGTTCTCGCTGACCCCGCCACCGAGGACACCTTCAGGATGGACAGGCTGTAACGTAAGAAGCCGACTATGGCCGAGAACAAGAAGAAAAAAAAAACACACTAACTTGTGAATGGAGAGAAACTAAGGGCCGGATGAACCCTCTCCCTCGTTGCATGGCCGTCCAGCTGTCTGACCTTGCCCTCGACTCCGTGAAGCCCTTTTGAAACGATGCGCCACCAAAAGACAACAGGGAAAAAGACATCCAGTGGCTTGCCGGGGGAATGGCCTCGCTGTCGTTTTGAATGAGATTCGTCGCTCAGCGCTTTCGCTAGCCTGCTGTGTTTACAGTACACCATTACATGCCACATATATTCCAAAAAACGCACATTTGACAGTTATTTTTCTTCTCATATCCACTTTAATATTTATTTCATCGATATTTGCTCGTAGCAGGAAGCTGCTAGGATATTGGGCTAAACCGTACCCGTTTTACCGGCTGTGTTAAAAAACAAGCGGAAAAGAAAAACATACCGCAGCCGGTTTGCTTTCACCCTGCAATCAAATGAATCGGTTTTCCCATCATGCCGTAACGGCTTTCTATTTCACACTCAAAGCTTTATTTTTGACAACCAAATGTTATTTTCATCGTGTACTGTATGTTTTGATGCGTTATGTGTTTACATGTTCTATTTATTTATTGAGTTAAAGGTTTTATATTCCATTTCATAATTTAAATTTGATGCCAAAATGCTCTCTGTAGGCATAGTGTAAAATTGCACTGATGTAATTTGTGTCTATTTATGAATTACTAACATATTTATATATGTGTTCGTTAAGCTACTTGGTTAATGAAGGAGTGCAAAACCTCCCCACAGTTGCTCTTTGGTGTTCGATGTGCCATTCTCTGATGTAGGACGTGGTAGACGTTGCCATGCTGCAGCCCAACGGTCAAATCTAAATATCATAGTTTTTAGCACAGCGCCAGAAAATGCTGCGTGCTCCAGAAATGGGTTGGTTTTACGCCACTTGAATTAACTTTTTCTGAGAAAATCATCAGGTATTTCTAACTAGAAAGCAAGAAAAACAAGTCCAAATTAATTTTCTGCCAGTGAAAAGCCAATATATATATAGATATATCTATATAAATATATAGATATATCTATATAAATATATAGATATATCTATATATATATATATATATATATATATCTATATATATATATATATATATATATATATATATATATATATATATATATATATATATATATATATATCTCCAGACTGAACTTCTTTTCAGTGAAGGAAGCCGTCTGTTTTTAAACACTAAAATCTTAAATCTTTTTAAGTCGTCACTGTGAAATCACCTGATTTTGCCTTACATGAGTATTTTACTGTTCTACTTAAGTGTCTAATGTGACAACGTATTTTCGTAACTTATTGTAACATTTTCTTGTATTTGGGAGGAACTAAACTTTTGGTCAGTGGTATCTGTGGTTATGTTGCGTAAGGTTTGACAAATCAATGTACTGTATTTTGTATCGGTACAGTTTATAGCCAAATTGTTGATGTTTTTTTTTTTAAAGTGGGGCAAAAAAAACGACAAAAAAAAAAAATCGAAGGATGGGTTTAAAGCGTTTGAGAAGGAGTGCAATTATGGGGAGGCTTTTTGCTCCTTGACAGGGAAGCTCTAACAAAAACGCTAATGACTTTTGTCACATAGGTTGTCAACAACAAAAGTACTAAGTATAGGGATTTTAATGATTGATTGTTGGAAATGTAACCGAATGTTTTCATATGATGGAAACTATTTCAGAGGTTATGAATAACAGGGTGTTTTTTTTATTTAGTGAACTCAACTCCAATTCAGTGTTATAAACAACTGTCACATAAACGATAAGAGGATATGGTAGAGTCTAACATTGTTTACCGAGAAATGTTTACACAAATGTCATCTGAAAATGTACATATTGGTGTCATCTCTGACTACATCCGTGACGCAAACTCCTTTGCCAAAATGTGTTGAACAAATTGTGTCAAATTTCAATCTGCCTTGGCCTTTTGTCAGAGTTTCCCTGAGAGGTGTGTGTCTCACTGTGGGATCATGTTTGGTATATTGTAATGTTCATGTACAGATGTGCTACTCATTTACTCATCCCCTCCTCTCTCCCGAAAAGGAATCACGTTTGGTTTTTCTGTACGCCTCTACAGTTGAACAATATGTTTCAACGTGTTTGTCTGCTGTGCTCCTCCATCAAAGGTTCTGTTTGCCTTCAACAGATTTGTGATTCCTATGCAAACGAGTTAGACAAAAAAAAAAAACCCGTAAAAGAAAAATCCACCTCGGATGTTTTATTGTTTTTGACACGTTCCGGGAGTAGAGCTGGATTTAGTTTTCTGAAATGGTAATGGCGGCAAAGAAACACAACACATCAGAGCTACTGAGACAAAGAAAGATGTGTTAATGTTCAGCTCAGGCCGGTTTCTCCTACATGTTGCTGAGTAAAGATCATTAATGGTGAAGTGCTTTGAGTAATTTGAAAGAAGGCCCTGCATTCTCCTCTTTAATGTTACAGCCCCGAGAGTCTGTTCTAATTTTGTATGATTTATTATTCCTGTCAGGACTTTGGTGGCTCGTTACTCTTTTCCATAATCAACGAAAAATGATTCCTCCGACTAAATGATGAAGGCTCAGCTCAGTTATCCTCTCCTTCTCAGCTAGTGGACACATTTGCAATTTAAGATTAAGTCTGTGTTAGAAAATGAAAGAAAAATAATATGAACTGGATGAGTTTGAGTACATTGAGCGGTGCAGTGGTGCTATGACAATCAACGAGTGAAATCGTACGCTGAACTATACATTTGTTTATATGCCAGAGTAACAAGAAACATAAATCCAGCTCTACTTGGAACATGTTTTCTTTTTTTGTGAACCGCTACTTCTTCAGTTGGTCATTTCCAACATTCTCCCGGGCTTCCTGTCCACCTGAACACAACTCTTACTGTGTCACTGTTGAACATCTGTGCAAAATTGCATCTGTAGAAAGAAACCCTCTCTGATGCGAAACCTTGACTCACTTCTGACGTTTTGAGATCAATGAAACATTTCACTGCGGTCACTGCAAACATCCGGGCGTTTGTTTATGGGCCTGTCACCCAAAGGAGGAAGACAAATAAACCACTAAAAAAAAGCCCCAGAAATGCACCACAACTTTCCCAGAAGCTGTTTTTATTTGTTGGATTTTTCCTTTAAGTCACTGAAAGTTTCCAACGGTGTTATTCCTAAAACAAAATGTGTGTTTGAGCCCAAACTTCACTGCATCCCCAGTATTGCCATTGATTTGGGCATTCCCGCCACCTCTCGTCATCCTGCTGAGTACTAGCCCTTCTCACTGACCTTGTACATATACGCTATAGCTGCAACAAAGTGCATGACTAAACTGACAGTCAAAACCTCTAAATGAAGGCCTTCTATAGCTCCGCAGGTTTGATTTGTGTAACGTAACACTATCACATAGTCTAAAGGGATGCATGTATGAGTTTCTCCTGTGCGATGGTTAAGTGACTCTGTGACCGCCATCTCTGTCTAATGCTACTTCAAGAATGAGAAGAGAATGTATTGTCTGTAGCAGTGTCCTAGTTTAAGCCTGTTCGCCAAATGAAGTTTGGAGTTTTTGGTCCCGTCACAGTCGGACCAGACTCGTTCTTGTCTGCTCTTCAGTCGCCCCCTCTTCTCCTCTGAGGATTCACTCAGTCAGTCTCTCTCTCTCTCTCTCTCTCTCTCTCTCTCTCTCTCTCTCTCTCTCTTCCTGCTGTAGCATCTCACTGCATACAAGTGTAAACCGTAGATTCTGCTATAGTCGATCCAGCCCCTTCCTGTCCCGTCAGCACAACCCTTTTGGCTTTCTTGAGAAAATGGAAGCAGGTTTTGTCTCGAGGAGGTTGCAGATCGGGCATGTGCACTGATTGTTCGCATACTTGGGACTTCTGCAGCTTGTGCGTTACGCAGTCAACTGCATGACATGATAGACACATTGAGCTGGTTATTATCCCATGTAACGTGCAGGAGTTTGATCTAGCTATGCCGAGTGTTTAAAGACATCACATATGATTGTTGTTGTTGCCTATCATGTCAGGTTTTGGACTGTGTAAAGTGTAATACTGTTATTTGTTACTTTCTGTTTTTGTGCAATGTTTAGTCCACTAGTTGCTTCAGACTTTATTTGAGACTTCCTGGTTTTTGAGCAGTGTCTGCTCTGCCCGATGTGAATGCTGACTGTTTCACTCCAGATGTATGCTCTGGAGATATTTTCATGTCAAAAAAGATGAATTCTCTATTTTCCTTTTGTAAACTATATTTTGGCTTGTCTTGTTTTTTTTGTTTTTTTATCTGTGAGGATCTTAGGGGATGCAAAACTAGAAAGGGCTTACTCCAGTGCAGCTTACGTTCTCGTGATGTAAAGGAACGGCACTCCGAATGTATCTTTGTTGGTCATATTTTCCCCCCGTATGAAAAATTGCAGTTTTGGCGAGTCACGGTTCTTACAGTGACGATAGATGGAAGGTAGTTGCAGCCTCAATAATGCTCGAGTGAAGCAGACTGTATCGTGACTTTGACTACACATACATAAGAGTACTGTACGGTGCTGCAACACGGTCTCACTTTGTGAAATTAGCTGCAGCTCTCAAGTGCAGGTCAAATGTTTTTGCACATGAAGAATGCGATTACATCAAAATATGTCAACTCGTTTCCAGCTGCATGAAACGCCTACCGGCAAAACATTTAGTAGATGAAGCGCGCTGTACTGGAGAAGAGTTGCACATATTTTACTTTTGATACACAACAAATAGTTTGACGAAGGCATTAGATGTCTTATTTCATTTGTCACAGGTTTGCTAATTAGGTTAGCTAACAGCTAAACATTTTAGTTCAAGTCAGGCAGCTAATACACCTTTTGATTAAAGTTAGGAAATGGTTATGTTGTGTAGAAAGTCAACTTTGTCCGGCAGAGTTAGTCTTTGCCTGATCCTTTCCTGGTAGGAAAACATTTTCTTCTAACATATTGAGAATGTTTGCATTTTGGGACTTTTGGCTAATTTCACAAACTTTTGCTGCGTCTGAGGCTAAAGACTAAAAACAAAGAGCGAAACCTTTCAGGCTAGCTAACGAAAGCTGGAAGTCCATTTTCCAAACCGATGAGAAGAACAAATCAGCTCAACGTGTCTATTCTACACTACTTAGTTTTGACTCATCTGCTTGTTTCAGCCTGAGACACGCCGTTGACTTGCATTACTTGTTAGCACAGCTTATGTTTACGTTGTGTTAGAAAGCAGTGAAGCTATATAACGGTGTTCCAAAGTGAAGAAGCAGATGAGTAACGCTCAAACAGGAGGTCCTGTGTTTAAAGGTGTATCCTCGGTCCCAGGATGAAAGGAAAGTCTTGCTGCTTGTTCCCAGAGGGTGTTAGGTTCTGAATAAAATGTCCCTTTAATAACACGGGGTTTTCAAAATGACTCAACTGTCTCTGGAAAAACACAGTTTAAGTTGCACTTAAAGCTTATAGTGAGAATAGCATATCACTGTTGTCCTGTAAGTTGTAGTAAAAGATCTGTAGTTATCTATTTGTTGCCATGTGATTCTCCTTATGTGACCATTTGTTTATAAGATGAAAGAAAAATGTCAATTAAATTGAATGTGGAAGACAAATTCTTCTCTGCACATAGTCTTGATTTGCAGAACATGCTGATTAAACTGTCCGATGTCATTTTACAACATCGCAGCGTGTTTGCTGTGGACACGCATGGTGTTTCGATCCTGTTGTATATTGTCTTTGCCATCGTTTCTATTTTGTAATCTGTATTTCCAAATGCAAAATTTAAAAGATTATTTTGGATATATGCATGCTTGTTGAAATGTTCAGAATGTTGATTTCCACTAAAAGCTGTCGAGTTTGAAGAAAAGTCACGTCTGTTACTTAAAATCAAACGTTTGAGCTTTTTTTGCAGTAGAGCAATTATATGATCGTGCTTAAACATTGATGTTACATTTATAATTTATTTAATTTAAATGATGAAAATATTTAAGATAATTGACACATTTAGAAATTCCACACTTGATTCATCTGACATATTTAAAAATACCTCTCACATTAAAGCTAATGAGCTAAGTATAATATAGCTTATACTATATAATTAAAGCTTTTATTCTATTATAATCGATTAAAGACTAGAATCAGTCATTTTAAATATGCACAATCAGCTGCGCAATAAATGGTCACACAATGATAACTTAATCAAAATGCCTCACATTTACCAAAATCCACATTTATTATTAGTGACAGTTAAATCTTTGCAATAGATCTTTCTTCAAAAGTATAAATTGAAATTTGAATATACAGTGGACAATATTTTGTCTCAAAATGATTTATGACTGAAATGTCTGTACGTTTTGGTAACAGCTTTATAATTGAAACAACACGTGTTATGTTACCGCTCCTCTTTGAGTTTTTACTGCCGTTTCTTTTTATATAAATGTTTGCAAAGGGATGATTTTATTTCTGATCCCAGTTGTGCTTTGGAAAGGGTTTCCCAGAATTCCCTCTGGCTCGTTTGTTGTCATCAGATCGCCAGCCGGACCTGCTGGGCTCTGTAGCTGTCAAAGTCCTCGGGGAGAGTGTCTGGAGAGAGAGACACCACATGAGGTGAAATCTCTATTTTGTTCACAGTTTAAGCAGCCGAAGGGCAAAATACTCGACATGTAGCAGGAAAATAACTTTCGACATTTGTGGCTGCGTTCGTATCTCTATTTTGCATTTGGCTATTTTCAGCAGTGTCCACACACCCAAATTTATCAGAATGCTCTTTAGATTTTTTGTGGAACACAGGTGGGTAAAATGTACAGGAATGCTTTTTGTTTATAACTTCATCGATAACTAAAGGTGATGTCCCTTAAGTCTTAAAAACACATTATCAATGCTCATTTAAATCTCCTGATTTCACAATTGGAAACGTCTCTCACCGTTGCAGCGATAACGCAGGTTGGCCCAGATGATGTTCTCCTGGGAGAAGCAGAAGACTCCCAGTCGACCTCCTCTCATTGTGGCGTCTATAATGACGCCTGTGTCCGCCACCATCTTGGGACCCTCGTAGAAACGAACTCTGCACACCGTCAGAGAGAAGGTAACAACATCACACAGCAACAAACTGGCTTATGATTTGTAGGTTTATTAGAAACCGAGACAATTTAGAAGCAGCTGGAAAGTTTCTTTATTCTCTTTTGGTAGCAGTTTCTCCCACCGTCCAGTCTTTGAGCTAAGCTAGGCTAATGAGGACGTAAAACTCAATCCACGGATATGAAAATGACAAAATCTCATCTGGCTGTGGGGGTATTCCTTTAATTCAGTCAGTACCTGATGTAGCCGTCGGCGGGTCGGTGTTGAAGGAACCAGCGGTAGGAAGTCTTGTCCTTCCAGCCAACATTGCGAGCGTCTTTCCACAGGAGTTTGACCTGGTCACTGGTGTCGCCGGTGTGCCACAGGGCGTTCCTCAGGTTTTCACCTGGACCCGTGTTTGACTTCACAGCCTTTTCAAAACCACAAGTGACAAGAAGTCTGATCTTTCACGTCCTCAGGTAGCATGGCATGTCAACCCTTGTGAGAGTCTGTAAAACTATTCAGGAACACTTTGCATTCTGGACCAAAATCCATTTAGAAACATCTTATTAACGTGGAACGGTCGACTATACCTTCAGCTGGATGCCTGGTTCTGCCACGGCTCTGAACGGGTTTGCCTGCCAGTAGATCTGTTCCACCTGCTTCCACATCACCACGTAGAAACTGGAGCTGTCTTGGTACCCGAAGATGAATCCTGCGTAGTCGTCGTCCGTTACCGTGTTCACATGAAACGTCCCTTCAAAATCCACACCGCTGAAAGCTGTGTATCCTGGTGGAGACATTGTACATCATCAGACATTTTCAGGAATACACTTATTCCCCTGCAGTTTGAAACGTCGCTAATATAATTAAAGGGAGCTGTGATCCAAGTTATCTTTTAATTGCAATTTGTATTGCTTTAGTTTGTATCCACTACTTATCCCACTGAGCTTTAGGTACAGGGATGTGCACACGACTCCCCTAAATTAATGGTATTGATCTTCTCAGCTAACTCTCGTCAAGAGAGCCAATGCCAATTTCCCAAAAGGTCGAGCTGTTCCTCTAAATATAATGGTCTTACCGACAGCCAACCCAGGATCACTGTTCATGGTCTGGACAACCTCTCTTCCCTACACAAACAAAAGAGTGGATTTAAGAGAACTTCAATCAGATCAAGATGTTTAGGATTCTGAGACCCTAAATGTACACAAACAACACGGGAAGAAACATTTAACCTGGTTCAGCACCACCCAGTTGGGGTCGATCTGTGCGTCTCCCTCCGGATCTAAAACGACGGTCTGGTACTCCCTGAAGTCGGTGAGGGTGACTTCAGCGTTTTCTGGACAAACGTCGATGGTGTCGATGATAGTGTCGTTGTCGAAATCCTTCTCGCATATGTTTCCCACACCATCACCTGAGAAGATAAATATGAAGACTGTCTCAAGAGCCAAACCTTTTCTTTAATTGTTATGTACTAGATGTAGTCTGGGGCATTACCCACCATTAGAGTCCTCCTGCAGAGGGTTGGGGATCAGACGGCAGTTATCAGGACCAGGTGGAAGCAAGTCGGGGATGCCGTCATTGTCGTCGTCATCGTCGCACTCGTCTCCTATGCCGTCCTTGTCGGTGTCCAGCTGGGAGCTGTTGATGACGGCTGGACAGTTGTCCCGGGAGTCTTGGTGACCGTCGCCATCACTGGACATGAGAGACTTTTACTGGCACATGCAGACTTTGGTCTTCAGCGCACGAGTTGCATCAATAATTCAGAATAAATACATGTGATGTGAATGATGAGGTCACACAGTACCTGTCTTTGTTGGTGTCACAGGGGTCGCCAATCAAGTCGTTGTCCACATCCGTCTGAGAAAGATTAAATTAATTATTGTTAGTGGGAAACAGAACAAAGTCAAAACAAGATTTTTTTGCGGCTGTTAAGTTGTTTTTCAAGGTTTTTGTCCCGATGTCATCGGTCAGTGTTCTTAGTGATTAAAACTCTATCTTTCGAAATTCTAAATTAATTTAATTATTATGAGCAATGGGGTACTTCATGAATGTCTTGCGATCTTCACCGATATTTTCGGCATGTGTTCTATTTTCTCTGTGTGCCGCAAGCAAATCTGGCAAGAAAACACACTGATAACCCACTATAAGCGATATAAGTGATATATTATATGATATAAATTATCTCAATTTGATAAATGATACAAATATGCATCCCACGCGTTTGACTTTCCTCCCCTCTCTCCCCGCTGTTGCCCCGATTCCCCTCCCACATGATCAAAATCCCTCCTTAATACTTATTATAAATAGTGGTATCACTGCAACCTGTGATTGTGATTTTTAAATGACGTACTAATTCCATATATTTGTCAGTTGGGTCTAAACGTGACGAGCAGACACAAAGACACAAGCAGACAGACAGACGGAGAGATTATAGCTTTGAAGTAAAGAGCAGAGGAGCAAAATCACTTGTTGACCGGCGAGAAAAAATGTGCTTCTGGTGCGAACGGCGAGGCTTCTGCTCACACGACAATCGACATAGCCGGCCCGACGTGCCGTCAGTTTGAAAAGGTGAAGTCAGTTGCAAATCTAAAGTAAAAATCTGGAGTTGCACAACTTCCCACTTCACTTGGAATATCCTATTTGTGCCGTATTCATTTTTCTCTGTTCTGCCAGAAGACTGACTCATCAGACTCGGATATATTGTCTTGATTTAAAGGCGACATTTTCACACGAAAAAGAGATTTGTGACCTGGTCAGGGTTTGGAACGTAAGGACAGCTGTCGCAGGCGTCTCCCACTTTGTCTCCGTCTCGATCTTTCTGGTCAGCGTTGGGAACCCTTTTGCAGTTATCCAGGTAATTTGGGATTCCTGAGATTAAAGTGGGAACCAGTTAAAGTTCAAATTACTTCATAGTTCTTCCTTGCCCACTCTGTTTGTTCTGTTTTTCTGCATATAGCCTTATTTAGCTGTGTATGCGTCAAAGAACTGTACAATCCTAACTCACATTATAGGCCTCTCTTATATTAGTATGAACAAATATTGGTACAATGAATTACAGCTTTAAATGTACCGTTCATAACTCAAAACATCGATACTTAATGTAAGAACAAATCCACATTGACGTGGGAGTGTGTAAAAATATGTAGAATACGAACCATCCCCATCAATGTCGTCATCACATTCATCACCGAATTTGTCCACATCTGTGTCTTTTTGGTCGTTGTTTTTGACGGCGCGGCAGTTGTCGCAGGCGTCGCCAAAGTCGTCCTCATCAATGTTCCTCTGGTCCACGTTCGGCACCAGCACACAGTTATCCTGTAACACAGATGAACACAGGCTTTTCATTCATTTTTATGTCTTTTAAATAATTTCTTTTATATCCCATCACTGTCTTTTCTGCATTACCTGTATGTTGAGGATCCCATCCCCATCTGCATCCTCATCACAGGCGTCTCCGATTCCATCACCGTCGGCATCGTCTTGACCAGAGTTGGGAACAGTGAGACAATTATCCTGAAAAGAAAAAAAAAAACACTCTATTAAAGTAGATTAAAATCAGATCCAATAAAGTCAATAACCAGTCTTTGATATACAGTGTTATAGATCAGTTTCTCCCACCATGGAGAACATGCTTCAATTCAAGAACTGCTAAAACTTATGGTCCTTATGGTCAAACTTTTTTGGTTCTAAAGCGGTTAAAACAAATTAAAAGAGACTTCAGTTAGTTCCTGTAAACTGAAATTAACTTTATATAAGCTACAAACATCTTCATTCTTTGCTGATGGCTAAATTGTGGTCGCTTGTCATCATGGACACTCACCTTGTTGCAGTTCATCTCAGGACAGGCCAGCCTCTCATCGGGGAAACCATCGATGTCAATGTCAGCCCCGCAGAGGTAGCCGTTGCCAGCCCATCCGACTCCACACTGTTGGGACAGATAATGTTTCATGTACCGCACAGTCTGTTTTCATTGGCCCCGGCGTACGCACTGCATACAGTACCAGTGGATCTTAAGTGCTAAAACAGACTTTTGATTTTACAATATCGCGCACAAATTCAAAGAGTTGGGTTAGAAATCATCTTATGTTCAGCAGCTTTACAAACTCTGCCACTTCTAAAGCACTTCTTGACTGTCTAATTTAGAAGAACGTGTGGCAGTAAATTAAGTATAATTTGCTATATTTTACACAAGCAATGAAGTGAAGATGTGGGGGGGGGGGGGGTCAAAGACAGAGTGCTCTTACAAAAAGATAGATATGATTTATTATGATAAAGAAGAACTTTTTTAATGCTGTTTTGCTTCCCAAATCAACTTCAATTGTAATAAGTTTCTATTGAGAGAATTAAGCACATTAAAAAAAATGAATTAAGTAGATAATGAAGATCGTCAGAGTTTAAAATCATAAAACAAAGAAATCCCTCACTTCTACTTGGGGCTGCTTCCGTGTGAAGCTCTTTGCTCAGAGAGACATGAACAAGAAGCTGAAAGTTTGATTTATTCACCTGACACTCGATTTTGCCCTCTCGATGGACGATGCAGTCAGCGCTGGCGTGGCAGGGGTTTGGTTGGCCGTTCCCACAGGCTCTCTGCGGCTTACAGCCCCGCCACTGATCCCCAACGTAGCCCGTCTTACAGGATCCGCACCTGAACGAGCCCTGTGGACACACAGAGGACTCAGAGCGTAAGTCTACGTTCCTACATTAACATCGTTGTGATAGAACCTCCAAAGACTGCACTGAGCAGTGGGAAGGAGGAACTACGCACCTTCTTGACTTACTATACTGACGCTGAAGTGACGCAAGACATTTTCAGTTAAAATATATTATATTTCAGTTTAAAAAACAAAACAAAAACACGTTTTTTTTAAAGCCTGTTCATTTTCAAAACATGAGAGCGGCATAGGTGGATAATATGAGTCGATAATGTGTCTCTGTTTATAATACATTTCCTCAAAATTGACAACACACAGTGTGACATCAGTTGAGCCAAAACCAAGCACCTCCCACTGTGTCGCATTTTTTGTAATTCTAAGGCTAAACAGTACACTAAAATATATTTCTGACATTCTCACTCCCAACTCGTCAAATACCGACGCTTGGTCAGTGGCCCTAAGCTTCACACTATGATGCTCCAGGTAGGCTACCCCACTAGCGTCAGTTTTGGACGTGTCAGGGACGGCCTGTCAGATTCCACTCGTTGCATGCATAGTGTCTTTTCAAAATTAACTTCTGTCTTCACAGGAAGTAAGGAAAAGAGCGTGGTTGAGATCTGTTTGACCCATCCACCTCCCTTCCCACCTCTCATCTCACACTTTATACTACGTAGGTTTCTCTGACCGTCTAACAATGGGTGGGTTTACATTGGATTTAGTTGAAAGCTCGGTGTGTCTCATACAGACTCTAAAGGGGACCTCCATGCATCGGTATCAGACTCCGAGGGACACTGACCAACTGTCGGTGTTTAACGAGTTGAGAGTGAGACTCGGTTGAGTTTGACAGCTTGATTGGAGTTCATAAACTTTCCGAGCAGTGATTGACAGCTGTGTGTCCTCGACTCTGATTGGTTGTTTATCTGAATGTTATCTGAAATCATTAGGAGCACTAAAAGGAGCAGAAGAACCTGATTTTTCCACAGATTATCTGTATCATGGACTACTGTCAGGATATAGTAACAATTTAGGCAAATATGACAACAAGTTTTATCTATTAAAGTTACCAACTGTAGCTTTAACGAGCACCGCATGTCTGAAATGATGGGGTCCGTCAGGTAGCACTTGAACATGATGTGTAGTATGAACCTGCAGAAATCTAAAACTCAACGTGTGCTGAAGTGATATTAACTTAACGGTTGTTCAGGCTGCAGGGTTTTTACTAGCAGCGGATTTTCCTCTTTGTGACAGTCAGTGTTTGATTATAGTGTTTATACTCACAGGGGTGTTCATACAGACGGAGTTGTCCACACAGCCTCCATTGTTGAGGCCTTCACACTCATTTATATCTTTGCACACCTTGATAGGACAAAAACAGACGTGAAGAACATGAGGTAACTTCAATGGGCTTCCACATTAAGACTTGAATAAGAGGCAGAAAAAAAAAAAACCTGAAGTGCAGCAGAGTGAAGACAGTCCACTATATACTAGTGCCACTATAACTACCACAACTTAAAAAACTAATTTACGATCTGTGATAAAATACACAAAACTCAAGGTTCACTGACCAGCTTTAGCTAAAGAAAGTGGTGGAACATGGTGACAAACTTCATCACAGATATGTGTTCCCAAGTAATTCACGAGCATTTCTTCCTTTGTTTTCCTCTTTTGTTGTAGTAGTCGCCTGTAGAGGGTCTGAACAGTGTGTGTTTGTGTGTTCGCTGCTGACCTGTTTGTTGGCGGTGGCGTAGGCGAGGCCGACGCCCTGGACCTGAGGGCCGGTGTATCCTGCAGGACAGGTACCACAGCGGAAACCCGGGAAGGTGTTAATGCAACGCACGCCCATGTGACACGGCATCACAGTACACTGTCGACAACAAAGACACAGAAACACGCATCGAGAACCCAAATCTTCGTGTGTCCTAAAGTTTTGTTGAGGTATTTTGAAGTTACATGTTATCTGTATTCATGTTGCGTCATTATAGCAATGTATTGCATTATGTGACCTCTCATATGACATCTCTGCGTACCTCGTCCACGTCAGTGCAGTGGGTGCCGTTGCCCTCCATGCCGTCAGGACAGGGCCCGCACTTTATACCCTGAGGTGTCTCCTTACACTTCACCCCCGGGTGGCAGGGGTTGGGCACGCAGGAGGGACGAGGCCGCATTCCTCCCATCCCTGAGGAGAGAGAAGCTTTATATCCAATTTGTTCGTCCAGATTCTGCAGTTTATTAGCTCTGCATGAAACTCCCATCAACATATATTAATATTGTTTCGTTGTTTCTCAATATTCTTCTTGTACACGTCTGAAAGTCTGAAAAACTATAAGAGAAGAGTTTTTGAAAAAATCAGCCATTATTCAAACCGTGTTGAACGGTGCAAACATTAGTTGTCATCATCAGCTTTTGTATCATCTGAACGACAACCAAAGCTACAAATTCAGTTGAGAACGTGTTGGAAAAACATTGAATGTTAAAATAAAGAATCTGTGTCGACAATCGTGTACGGAAAGCAGTCAACTCACCGCAGGCTTCACACTCCATCACTGTGTTCTTCAGAAACACCATCTCTTTTATCTGGAAAAACAATCAATAAAATGTTAGTGTGATACCTCGAGTCTGAATCGAATCAAATGTCCAGTTTTTATTATACATACAAATTATACTTTTATATATTTTATTTTGACTTTATACTTTTATATATTTTATTATATTATTTAGAAATAGAGGCGTCTGGTACACCAGTGTAAATACAAAGGCGTTAGAATAGAATCCAGTTTTATCTCTTCATATTTTAAATGCATCGGTTTTAACTTTCATCTTTTTTAGTCTCATAAAAATGGCCGCCGCTCTGACCATCCTGCTAAATCAATTTGAGTGGGGATCTCTGTTCTACTCCTAATTTATTTCGATGGTGAAAACAGAAGTACACATGATCCAACAAGCAGCCCTGTGTGTGTGCGCACAGACGTTTAACTAATCACAATGTAGATCATCAGCATGATGAACAGATACGTATTAACTTCATGCTTGCTGTCTAAACGTTAAAACTGTTTTACTTGTTGTTTCAGAAGCTCTTTAATCTCAGCCAGGGCCAGGTTTGTCATTTTAATCTGACTGATGATTTCTCCATCTAAAAAGAAAAAGAAAATCATTTCAGCTTTTTCAAGATACACTTTACACAACCAAATGTATTATAAGCAGCTGATTTACCCTCCCAGTGTACGGGTCCTCACACATGCAGCAGACTCTGAGGCAGTTTGAATTTTTAATCCACAACATGCTGAAGACACTTTTATTTATTCTTTGCCATTCATGTAAGAATCATCTTTGTCTCTGCACTTCACAAACGAAACCTAATACTTAAGTTTTGTTGGCTTTTCTGATTGATGCTGATGAGTAATCTTACAAATAACAGATATAAAGTTGTTTTTTTTCAGTCTCCTCGTCGATCTTCCTGTTGGCTGAACATCAGGGACCAGAAGCTCACAGGGGAGAAGATATGGACATGTGTGTCCTCCTGTACGACATGACACACTGCCTGTTGAATATCAAAGTCTAATACCTGACGTTCCTCAGCCACCGCAGCTTGTATCCACCTCCCACGCATTCACTGGAGTCAGAGATGTTTTGATTGCAGCTGCAAAATTGATTTTCCAGATATGGAATGATACAAGATTTCTGGAAGATAAATGTTTCAAGCTTCCCTGGAAGACAGATTCATTAATCTTATCTCAAAACAGGATGGGATGCTCAGGTGTGTCCACATCCTGAAGATGCTGCTTGTACTAATTGACTCAAAGACGCCATCACCCCCCCCCACACACACACACACAAACACACACACACACCACCACCACCACCGCTTCCCCCAGAGGAGCCGTACGAGACCTCCTGAGCGTCAAGCACAGGAAATGTGTTATTCCCATTAGTAGCAGCTCTGTTTACGGAATGGATTCCACAGCAGAGAGACAAGATGCTGGAGATAGATCACTCTCGCTGCTCATAGAAACGTAAATGAGTCTTTTTCTTCTACGACAGAAAGCTGTCAGTAATTGTTTTTCCTTATCCTGTGCAAGTGCAGATGTGTAATCAGAAAGGCTTTGCATATGGAACTCAAACTCCTCTGAGCTTTTATGAATCCTCCACAAGTCAGAAGTGTATTTACATAATGAGGAAATTTAAATAAGCAACAAAAATTAATCCTAATTAATGGACGTTTCAAACCTTCGTTTCAGTTCTCATCCTTTTTAAACGTTTTGCTTTTCCACTTTCTCCATTTTCACAAATTCTTGACCATATTGGATTCAACAATGATTGTGGGGAAAGCCACATTCATCAGTGCTTCTCTCCCAAACCTCTAATTCCCCAAAAAGATCAATTAAATTTCACTTTATTGTTTCCCACATGCACAGCCCAAGCCAAAAAATGACTACAAAATATAAATAATTTTTCTCACCTCTTTGTCCTGCTACAGTGTGTCCTCCCATGCAGAGCGCACAGTTCAGCACCAGAAACCACAGCATGGTTTAGTCTGTGTTCACAGATGCTGACACAGACAGTTCAGGTACAGCTTCTTCTCTCTCGTCTGCCTTTAGACTGAGTGCTCCTCCTGCAAACCTGGACCCAGCAGTCTATTTTCATGTGTGTGTCAGTAATGGGATCAGCAGATGTTGGTTACATTCTTTGCAGTGAAGGTTTTGGAGTATTTGTCCCAGATCACTTTGATAAGTTCTCACCACCTCCTCCTCTCTCTCTGTCCTGGCCCGCTCACTGCCTTGCCCAAAGGAGCAGGGATGTCTCACTCTGGAGCCTCCGCTGGAAAAACAAACTCAGCAGCTCATTTCTTTCCGTCATGCTGGAGACCTGGATGTTTTGTTCCAAAGAGGAAGAAATTACACATTCATGACATCTTTCTTCTCGTCTTTAAACAAAATCTTTGTGGGAGCGAGAAGTCATTAGATGATTTGAATCCCACTTGGTTCAATAATAGATGAATTAAAATCCCTTAACATATAGTTTTCCCTTCTTTCCACTTTTTGATGCTTCAAGGGTGTTTAAGTCATCTTATTCCTCACTGTCTGACAGACTCATATTCTTTATCATCTTATTCCAACTCAACGCTATATAATGTTTACAGTCAAATCCAAGACGCAACGTTTTATCAGCTGCTCATTTTAATCAAAAATAATTTCTTTCTCTGTAATTTGCATAATTTTAGAACCAGGTCCCAAAGAAATTCAGCCTGACAAATTTGACATCTTTGGGATACCCGCTACAATTTAAAATAGTTTGAGTTGTGCTGTATTGCTGCCACATGTACTAAACCCAAACTGCATCCCTTTAATGTGAAGTGAAACAACTCTCTCAATACTTTTAAATTGAGAGCAGTTCAATTTGAACTCTTAATTCTGAGCATTATTTCAGTCTCTCGTGTGCATCTTCTACAGAAACGATCCAGTTTTCTCATCAATAAAGTTCCATGTCGTACTTAATACAGCAAACAAAGTAGAGGATAGAGTAAACCTTTGGACTGACGCTCCAACAGTGCAACAAACGTAACCTGAAAATGCAGCAAACAGATCTTTTACCTCCCCGATCGTCTCTGCTGCTGTGAGGAATGTTAATGTCAAAGGTTGTGTGTAACAACCTCCTGCAAAGTTCATTAGTGATGCTTTATTGCACAAGAGTTTGTTAATGCGACGGGGGGGGCTCCAGGTTTCTCAGGTCAACCTCAGACCTTTCCTGTCACCTCCTAAAGTCTCAAACAGAGAAAACAAACATTCTCCCGACTGCCAATTGTAGGTCTTAAACACGTCTTAAATGGTGGAGTTTTGGCAATTTTTACAGCTAAGAATAAGTGCAATACAATAAATACTCCTAAATTTAAGAAACTGGTGTTGGCGCCAAAATACTTTTAGGAGAGCTCCAGAGTGAGAGTTGTATAACCCAGCTAGGAGGCGCCAGCTGATGGCTGCTTTACAGCTCAGAACAAGAGCTTCACACTTTGCTTCTCACCAAGCCATTTTAATCTGAATTAAGTCAGAATGTTTTAATTGTCTCTGAAAAGCGTTGATGGCGCTTAACTAACTCGAAATTCAGAGCAAGTTTAATTGCCTCTCAACACCTCTCAACATGGCGGGTTGCAGCTAACAGTGCTGACAGAGGTAACGGTGTGTTTACCTGAGGGGGAACCAGAGAACGGGTTCTACTCTTTGCACGCAAACGCCGAGTGTAGGGATGATGTTATCAGCTTTAACCACCGTTTGAGCACAGTGGCCATGTAAACCAAAGCACTGAACATTTTCACTGAAGTTACTTAAAGGTAAATATGTGTTTAAGCATCCTTTATAGAAAACTAAAAGTCACCAAAACTTTAAAAAAAACACTGAGACGCAATGTTTCTCTTGATTTTATTCGAAGACGGGAAGTTGTTGTCATCTCAATGTAAAAAGCAGCAATGTTCTTTCACATGACGCTTTACTCACATTTGAATTTCTGATTGAGAGTCAGATTAATTTGTATTTTCTGTTTCTTTCTGAACTGAAATAAGGTTTGTTGGACTTAAAGAAAATCACAAACATCCGGAAACACAGCTACTGATGTGTTGAACAGAGGCCATCCTAAAACGACCACGCAGCTGCTAGACGTGGATCACCACACAGTGTTGAGCAGAGATGCAGATGTTCACAGACACATAAATAAATAGGTTTTAAAATGTCCAGGTTCGGTTGACGTGTGAAACATTTGCCGTGATATTTACAGAGTCCTCGTTCTGTGTAAAATGCAGAAAGCACCATTTTGCTCTAATAGAAAGGGTCTCATTTGGTTGAACATCAAACTGCCCCTTTCCCTAGAAAGGAATGGGAGGTTCCATGATGTGGAGGCCATGATGCAGTTTTCAGCTCGGCGTCCTACTCGGCTTTCTTGGCCTTCCTCTTGCGGGCACCTTCGCTCAGCTCCTCCTTGGTTTTGAGAGGTGAAGATGGAACGGCAGCGGGGGGATGATGGTGGTCTTCCTCAGATCCACCCAGAGGGGAGCCGAACAGCAGATGGCAAACCCAGGACTCAATGAGAGCGAAGGGGGAGCCGTGAGAGTGTCGGGCGGTCATCACCACCTGAAGGAAGATGGTGTCAGATAGAGGAGATTAGCCCGATTTGGGGATAACTGATTTTACAAGATCAGTTTATTCATCACAAGGAGTACCACTCTGCCTGTGAAGACTGTTGGATAACATCCTCTGGTTTATCTCAACTAACAACTCACATTGTAAAATGTAGATGTTTACAAGGCAGGGAGGGTCTAATGAGAGATTCTCTTTGTTCCAGAGACAAAGACGTGTGTGATCGTCTACTATTCAAAACAGAATCTAAAATGTTAGGCTGATCTTACCTTGCTTGTGGCCATGAAGAGGGTGAAGACGAGGATGAGGGTGCTCTTGGACACTGGCAGCCAGTGAGCCTCCTGCAGGGTGAAGAGGATGGCTCCGTACAGACTGGCTTTGGTCGGGCTGCAGAGACGAGAGGAAAACAAACTGTCACTAAAACATCCATTTAGTAAGTAAAAAATGATATCTATGGACTAAAGTAAACTTATTCTTTAGACCAGCATAGTTATTTATGACACAAAGTGTGACAACCTACAATAATATGATTCATTTTGCATTCTTTTAGGAGATGAGAGCTTTTCTTCTGGCAGTGTGTAAACCAGGTTCATCACAGTCTGTCAAAGTGACTTTTTGATGCTTCCACTGGGGGGCACCAGAGTCAAACAATTATCGAATTCTACACTTGGTGATTTCAACAAACCTGCTGTGTTTCTCCTAAAGGCTGACAGTGTTTCGTGTAGTCACTTTAACTTAACTTAACTTAACTTTTAAGTCCTAGTTTCGCCTCTGATGTATCTTTGGACACACCTCATGCTCGAGGAGCCAGAGATGAGTCTATCAGCAGCAGGAGACTCAGACTTACAATGACATGTTGAGGATCTCGTTGGTGTCGGGCCTCCACACACCGCGCAGCAGCTGCTCAAAATTGGAAATGAGAGCCACCCCAGACCCTGTGAAGACCAAAATAGACAGTGAAAAAAAAAAAAAATGAGGACAAAAAAGTCTGTGTTTCGTTTGACTGCTCTTATCTGGCTTCAGCTTTCCTCCCCCATTTTCAACATGGACGCCTGCAGGGCCTCATTATTGTAGAGACCAGACCAGGACAACCCTTTATATCTGATATTTCTTTGGACATTTCTCTGCTATTGGATAGTTTCACAATGAAAAAGTACAAGAAACATGTGGTTTAAGTGTGCAGCACAGACATCAGAGGTACATTATACAGACATTTTAATTTTAGAGCATGTCTTGCTTCAGACATAAATAATGTTCATGTAGGCATTTTTTGTCAAACTCACTTACTGACTGTAACTTTAAAACTAACATTTTAAAACTTAGCGATCTGTCACACTTAAACATGAACGTCACATGTGCGCATGAACATGTGACGTTCATTCATGTTTAAATGGGGCGGCTCACTGAGTGCAGCTGTCACTCAACACAGAGTGAACTGAAGGCTCACCGTGCAGCATTCAAGACTATCTTCTTAAGTTGAAACGATTAATCAATTCATCAATTAGTGAAACGACGGACAAATAATAACTCGCAACAATTTTGATCATCCATCATCAAAGTAATTTTTTTGCAAAAATGCCAAACACTCCCGAATTTCAGCCAGATTTGCTGGTTTTATTTGGTCTTTTGTGATAGTGAACTAAATATCTGTGTATGGTGTCATCACCTCGGGCTTTAGATGATAATGTTTCACAATTTATTTGACATTTTACAGACCAAACGATTAATCGACTCATTGAGAAAATAGTCGGTAGATGATAAGTAATCATTAGTTGCAGGCCGATCTTCTTGAAGGTAAAGCTGCCAATATTTGCACAAAAAGGCTTTTTTTTTTTTTTTACAGACTACAGAATAAAGTCGCTAAATGTCCCCAAAACGTTGATACTCATGTTGTATGTAATCATAATGAATCTGTTCGTCATCTCTCATTCAGTGTTGGAGTAACACAACTAATTCTGGTTGTTCGGAAAATTCAAAAACCCATTTTAAATATGATATTTTGTGCCACAACCGTATTGCTAATCTGAAACTGTAATACTGCATGATACATTGCCAAGTTCGTAACACCACCTGCCCTGTCATACAGTATAAACACAACTCAAGACACTGACCTTTGACGTATCCAACGATGACCATGATGAAGAAGCCATGGTGGTAGGCGTGGTGGGCGTGGTGAACACCAGCTGCGATCTTTCGGGCGCGGACGACTTCCTTCAAGGCGACCAACACCAGCTTGACGGGCAGGAAAGCCACGCATTTATAGAAGAGGTTCAGTGGGCAGTAAAAGATGAGGTACCTGAGAAAGATGGTGAAGAACAAGATATTAGTGAGGGGAGGAGATGGTACAAAATGTAATAATATGAGTATTAAAGCAGCAGTGTGTAGGATTTAGTTAGATCTATTCGCAGAAATGGAATATAATGTTCATAAATATGTTTTCATCAGTGTTTAATCATCGTAAACTAAGAATTGTTGTGTTTTCATTTGTTATGAATGAGCCTTGAGTCTGCTATGTTGCACCGCCGTGTTTCTACAGCCCAGAACAGACAAAACCAAACACTGGCTGTAGTTAGGCGTCAACCTCCGGGTCTGAAAAGTGAAGCCAATGCTGAAGTGCATTAAACCTGCATTCTTTCTATAATAGCCATCAGGGGGCGACTCCTCTGGCTGCAAAAAAGAAGTGTGATTGTATAGAAGTCTATGAGAAAATAACTCTACTTCTTACTTGATTTAAACATTGTAAACATGAGTTTATGCTCTCAGTCGATAGTTTGAGCAGAGGTGTATTTGGTTGATTGCAATCTGCAACTTCACAGCTAGATGCCACTAAATCCTAAACACTGCTCCGTTAAAGTGTGCTATACAAACAAACTGTGTCTGTGGTCAGTAGATATCCTGAGGAACTTTGTTTCTTATGTTGCAGATATGAGTTTTTAAGAGTCATTGCTTTGAGCCCTGCAAAGTAAATCCCAAGCCCCTATTATGATATCTAAAACATGAAAACAAAACAGTCTGCAGATGAAGTTGGGGATGTGTGGGGTAAATCATTATTTGTGATATGGCTGAACTGATTCTATAAAGATTTCTTAAAAGTGTCTTTCTCTGTTAAAAGCAGGAAAAGAAGGATAATGGGAATGGCCTCCAAACTGTGTCTAGGGGATCATTTTATCACATATACAGTCTTATAAGTGTGATAAAAAGCATCCACATAAAGCAGCATCTCCCGTGAAGGGTAACGTCGTTCTGAAGACCTTCTCACCAGACAGCCGAAGCCAGCAGGATGTGGCTGTTGTATTGGAAATAGTCGAGGGGGCTGCTTCCAAGCATGACGTCTGCTAGGATGTAACTACCAAAGCAGTAGAGCATAGCACAGAGCCAGGAGGCCACGGGACTCCTGCGAGAAACCTCCACCGAGCCTGCAACACAGAGCAGGAGCTGTCAGGGACCGCCCCTAATGCACAGCAGTGAAGGAAAGTATCACAGCGAGGGCTGAGAGGGATTCTCAATGTGAGAGAGTGAGTTAGGTCAGGGGTGTTGGTGAAAGTGGTGGAGCCTTATACACTCAGAGTTTTATGTGTGTGAAGCTTAAGATATTTTTGGCTTTTACTAAATATCAGATGTCACACCGATGGTTTGGAGGTTCCTAAACGACTACAGCTACCGGAAAATACCATGAAATACTGATTAATCCAATCTTCATTGCACATTTTTGTGTCACCATTGAGCTTATCAGTCATTAATGATAATCAATTTATTTGCTTACAAAACAGTGTAGGACTATCAAATGATTCATTACAGGTAAATAATTCAAACAGATGAAGAAGGAATAGAAAAACTATCAAGAAGGGTGAAATGTTTCAAACATAGTGTATGATTTTATAATGAAACAATTTAAGAAAAGGACTTGCAGACAGCAAAGCATGCCATAAAAAAACCTCTATAATGAGACCTATGTATTTCTCCTTAATTAGGATTTAAAAGTAATGAAAATGAAAGTTTTTAATTTGTAAATATAATGCTTTATTTTTAAACAATTTTTACAAAATGCTCCTTTAATTTCATCATGTTTTCTAAATGTATCAATTAAAAAGTCGAATATAAAACAAAAATAATCATTACAGCCTCCTTATTGATGACCTGCTATATTCTGATGGCCTGAATCCTGTTTTAGAGACTCGGACCAAAACAACATTCTGTGGTTGTCTTTGTTCTGTTTGGAGAAAACCAAAAGGGTCTGATTGAAAAGCATCATACATGTCATCATCATTTTAAAGACTTTCTGTTACTTCCTTCAGAGCAAAGCTGTTGGCGATGACCTTCAAAAGCCATTATCAGTGGATCCCTCGTGAGTCTATGAGCTGTATCTTTGTCCACGCCCAGTCAACCAGATAATCCACCTCTTCATCATAAATATTGACTCAGGAGTTCTACAGTCAGTTATGAGTTGATAGTTTACCAACTGAAAAGATGACGGAGTCTTTAACGTATACAGACTCGAGCAGAACAGACAGCTCTTTATAATGTATTAAACCGATTGTATGCTTTATATATGACCATTCGTTTTGTATATATATTATATTATATGATAATGACGTTTATACCGGCCTTCAGGAGATTGGAACGCGAATGGCGTAAATCAAAACTGGACGTTTTCTACTACACTGTGTATAAAAACTGCATGTGTGTTCTTAAGAAGCCTATTTCTCTCACTTAATGGTAACCGGTACCATGCCTGAAGTAATCCAAGAATAAGCAACTGACTGAAAGTTAAGGAGAAAAGATGAGTTTTAAGTTTGAATTTAAAGGCCTCGACTGTCAGATGTTGTGATAGGAAAACTTAAAGGGTGACAGATGGCTGTTTTTGTCAAAGAGGAATCTATGATTGAGTTCACTGTAACTGTCCCGGTGGGTCAGAGTCAGTCTCGATGAATCTATTTAGTATGAGAAGAATACTGTAAACTTTCTGAGAAGAACTGCTATATATATAACTGCTATTCTATATAACTCTGTTTTTTTGTTGTTCCAAGAGCACATGCGGATCCAAGTTGCCTCTCTGTCCCTCTCTGTCCCTCCCTCTCCCCGTTTTCTCCTCTTTGTCGTCTCTTTTCACACAGGCTTCTCTGTGCTGGACCATCAGCCGACCCCCCCCCCCCCCTCTCTCTCTCTGTCTCTGTCTCTGTCTCTGTCTCTCTCTCTCTCTGTCTCTCTCTCTGTCTGTCTCTGCTGGCTGTCCGTGCCTCATTCCAGATAGAGGAGGTCGAGTGGATCAGGTTCTCTTTGGAGACAGCTGGAAGCTGCTTGACGTCCTCCCGGATCCATTTTTTTATATATTTTCATAACCCATCTATAATTTTGTCATCCTGATTGTTTATTGTCTACTCTGTCATTTCATTATGCTGGTCTATTTGTATGTCTGTTCGTCTTCTTGACGTTTCTTCAAATTTTTACCCTGTTTAAGATTTTTTTGTTTTTGTTTTTTCCTTATCCGAATCTACGGATGGAATCTAAGGACAGAGGGTGTCGAATGCTGTACAGATTGTAAAGCCACTTAAATAAAATTGACTTGACTTTACAATCCTTTGTGCCTGATTGTCTGGCAGGTATCCATTACAACTACATATCAAAACCCTTCAATTATAGCTCCAGTCAACAGTTTGACCACTTTTCTCAATGAGTATGCAAGGTATGATAAATGGCAGCTAACAATAGCAACAATATTAATGCTTGGTGCTGTGTTACAATTAACTCTCACTGGGGAAACAAAACAAACTATTAAGATAACGAATCTTAATCTAAAAAAAAGGATTATAGCTTTCAAATCATTTTTTTATTGAGTAAAACAGTGAAATATTAAAGTTAGTGGGATAGTAAAAATGACGCAGCAAAAGGCAAACTTTCACTCCTATAATGTATGAAACATGAGCACTAAGGACAAACTACACAAATATTGTATATTTATATGCAAAGGTAGATATGATTTAAGGACTATATGTTACCATTAGGGTAAAGACTTTACGGCGTTACAACACCGTTAAAGACGTTCAGTAAAAGGAGATGAGAAGAGAAGCGCGGCTGCTTTACTGCACAAATCTCCAACAACAGGTGGGTGAGGGTGTCCTGGTGAAACTGGTGCTCAGTTTGAAAGCAATCTGATCCTGAGAAATGCTGCCCTAAAAATATATTCTGCTCAACTGCTTCTCCTGCCTTGCAACTGTCAGGCCTGTCTTAACCTTTGACCCCCCCACCAACACCACTACCACCCCAAGCACACACACACACACACACAGTTGTTGACACCCAAAACTCATTCATGTGCTCCTCTAACATGAACTGGGACTCTCCACTCAGACACATGTCGGGAATGGTCTTGCAAATGTTGGCAGCTTGACATATTTGACTGTAAAATGAGATAGGAAGATAAAGGTATACGGTTACACTCACAAAGTCAGCTTTAGTAGCAACGTGCTACAATTAGCATGAGCTCTGATGAAGTGATGGGTTTTAAACTCTAAAACACACAAATGCTGATTGTTTGAATTAAAAACAAGCACTATCTCAGTGTTTCTCACCTCTTTTTCTTTTCATTTAATACACAATGCAACAAATGTGTTGAAAGTAAAGTTAGCCAGTCCCCTTTAGCTCTCCTACTATGAGAGATGTGAGGTATTGGATAGTTTCACATCTGTTTCTGACACCATTGAAACTTTAGAGACAGTAATAACTACGTTCATGCAGTTGTGATTGTTAAGTACTCCACTGATTTAGCATTGCACTCCTTTAACCTTGTGGGACTCATGATGGACAGTTTATAAAAAGGATCTTTTTTTTTACACGCATTCTGCTCCTTTATCAAAACCTGGCGCCTACATTAAAATACAGCTCAACCTCCAGAAGTTTGGTCTGGTAGTCAGGTGTGTTCTGCTAGTAGCGTTTAATGTAGCTTTGAGCTGCTAGCCTCGAGCAGAGACGAGGAGCAGACAACAGAGGTATGTAGGCTCATTTCTTTCTAACTCCACACAACCAGACTGTTTTTCATTTTCAAACTTGTAGTCTTCAGACTCGATCAACATTTACCTAAAAGACACCACTTGAGGGAGTTTACCAGACGTCATGCAGCTCCCTCCAGAGACACAGAAGGCCTACAGTTAAGATTTCCCTTTTTACAGTGACACTGCAAACTAGATTAAGTTAATTAATGGAATTTTTCCTTTCAAAGACAAGATTCATTCATATTCCACTCTGTTTAAATCATTCTTACGATTAACCCGAACCACCAAACAGAAAGATGTAGATATATTGTGGATAGGCTGGAATCACAAACATCATGTTATTTAGATGTTATTTAGTTCAGGTTAAGATGTGTTTATGCTCCCACCATCTTCACTGAAGGTTCAACTGAGATCAAAATGGGCCGACAATGACTGAACTTTTATGTCGGAGTGAGCCTTTTCTTAAGAGCCAGGAAAATTAGTATTTTTAAAGGCTACACACTCCAAGGAGCAGTAAGGTCATGCTGGGCTGCTAGCTCAACAGCTTATTTCATGTTTAACATCCGTACCCAACTTACTGCAGATTAAAAGTGTGCAGAGCAGAGGAGCTTCAGAGGCCCACTGACACTGTCTATTTCAGGATCTTCTATTTATTGCCTAAGTCTCTGGTATGCACAGGCCTTTCTCTCAGGTTTCATGCTCCTTCAGGCTCTGTTGCTCAAAGAAGTTACATCTTCGAAAATATCGGGCTTTACCCAAAGCTGAGTGGTTTAATCCACTCCAGTGTGTAAATTAGGTCAGGCTGCTGCAGCAACAGACATTCCCTCACAACAAGCAAGCAGAGCTGTAAGAGCTCCTGCTGGAGTTTATGTAACAGGTCCTTCTTGTTAAGGACTGGGTACTATGGAGATAACAGCAACAGAAAGTCCCTATAGGGATATTACAGCAATGTATGGTTATAACAAAGAAAGTCAACCTAGTATTACACGCACATTCTATTTACTACACAAATATCAGAAATAACTTAGAACAGTTTAAGTGTTAACTCCCATGCTAGTAAGTATATTATTCTAGATATTAACTTTGTAAATTAATGAGTGCTTATAGGCACAGGTCTGATTAGTCTATAGCATACTTGCTAAAGAAAACCCGTAATGTTTTAAAACAACAACAACAGAAAAGTGTAAAACACACTGACCTGGCTCATACTTGAGGTAGAGGATGGACACGATGTAATAAGCGAGATCAAACACGGGAAACATTCCCATTTTAGAGAAAATGTGGGCATATTCGCCCAAATTTAGAACTGCCAGGACTTCCATGTTGCCTCTCTGATAACTAGTGACCCTCCTGTTTTTAATGTTTTTGTTCGTCTCCTTCCTTCAAATTATTATTCCAACTGCGCAGTCTGGATCGTGAAACACCCCCAAACCTGGACCACCGACTCTCCACCAAACCCCCTTCGACAGTGGAAAGCCTGTGACACTCAAGCCCTCCTATTAATACCACTCATCTCCACAGCCTCGGCATCATCGTGATATGCGGTCCGTGCCAGCTGCTCCGCTTTTTAGACGACGTGAGGTCGATGTCAGCAGCTTGAAATGAGGAAAAAAAACGTGTCCTTTGGTGTTCATCGTCGACATAAGCATTATTTCACTGAGTAACAACGCGATTGGAGGTTTGTATTGTAGCCTGGAAACACAACAAAGGCAGAGACACGCGTCCAAAGCTTTAATACGGACTAAGACTCATTCATCCGCTCTTATAAAAACATCCCGCAACCCGGATCAGATCCTGCACCGAGGCTGCAGCAAACATGTGGCTGTTGACACAACCGGCTGTTTACATTCTTTCAGATGATGCAGACATGTTGTGATTAAAGGCGCAGCACTACCGAAACCTACATACATAATCAGCAACCGAATTGTTTCTATTTTAGAATTTATTTCATTTATTTATCTTTCTATTTTTGCTTATAATCATTGTGAACAATAATCAGAGCAATGATCTCTGCAACCACAAGGGGGCATCAAAGCCGTCAAATTGAAAGCCTTCCAGCTCCCAAATGTCCATTTAAACATGCTTGCTTTATTAGATGGGTGAAAATGTCATCCATCTGAATGATCCTTCCACTTAACGTCCTTATTTTGAAGTAAGAGCTATTCAAATGTGTTCAGCAAAATGCTTCTGCCAAATATTTTTGCTCTTGATTATTGTATTCAACTGGGTAAATTAAATGTTTTGTTTTTTTACTGATGCTCTGTGGTAAAACCAAAGACAGTTAAAGTTCATAACTAAATAATTCACTGTTTTTGACATTACTATCCAAAAGGTTTTGAGGGGATTCTGGAGCCTAAAATGGTTGGATATATTTCGACGGGGTCCAGCTGTAATAAATAAATATATAAATGGATAATTAAGTCGTTTAGCGTTTCAGTATCATACAGCTGGAGGTATGGTTTATCGTATGTAGCAGAATTTTAAAAAGCATCTATAAAACCAAAAACGGAAAATCTTCCTCTGCAGTGATCAACGTGGTGCTGCTATTGCGTTTCTTGTCTGCAGGTGACGCTCAGGTGTCACATACATTCTAGGTTGTGTATTGTCCTAAATATAGTCTTTCAGGTATCATTTTCAGATGCTGTATGTTGTTGTACATTCGTCTTATTCACCCCAACCATGCTTCCAAACTGTGACTTTTGCCATGTATTGTTGCTATAACTGAAACCACATGTACCCCTATGTCGGCGGCACAAAACCTGGCAAGCCGTCATCCGGGCAACAATCCCCACACACAGATCTCTGAGACGTCATTGGTCACATTCCTGATTGCGTGAACGAACACGGAAGTGAGGCGTCTCTGTGATGTGATGTTATCAAAATGATCGGAGAGCTGTTGATATTCGGGTATTTTTTCCGGTTTCTGACATGTTTCGCTGACATATACATTTGTATTTAATAGAACATGTGTGTGTTATTTTGCAATGAGTTGCTGGTTCGATGGCGGTGTATCAAGCTAGCTAAATAACAAGCTAGCTCTGTGCTAATGCCAGCTCACCAGCTAGCATTAGCTCAGATAACACTATTAACTTTACCTATCAACACACAGTTTGTCTCTCTGTGCTCTCTAGGACCTTACTGGTGAATGCAGGGGCTGTGCTGAACTTCAAGCTGTGAGTATCAACGTTGCGGTCACACAGTTTAAAACCTCACACCAGAGCTACAAAGCTAAATTAACAAAGCAACCAGTTGAAGTTTAACTGTGGGTGTTTTGCAGCAAAAGGAAGGAGTCTCAAGGATTTGGAGATGAGTCCAGATCACAAACAACAGGTGTGTATATGTGTGTGTTGGAGAGAGAGGTCACAAAAAGGTGTGTGCCAGGTAAATGCAGTTCTCAAAGCTCAGCCATGAACATCTGTCTTTTAGGTGACAACATCAGAGAGTTTCTGCTCAGCCTGCGATACTTTCGGATCTTCATCGCTCTATGGAACATCTTCATGATGTTCTGCATGGTCCTGTGAGTAATCGACTTACTGTAGACATGTAACGGTTGGTTGTGATAGTGAACAGGCTGCAATGTGGTTGATGAAGTTGTTTCTTATCTAACTAGCTGATCGTCTTCACTCCTGACAGGTTGTTTGGGTCTTGATCAACATTTGTGGCGACTGGACTTCCATCAGGATGCTGATTTTCCAAGGTGGATTCTATAAACTTCTCCTTAATCTGAGTTTGCTGTTCTTTTGGCCCTTTTAACTGTAATTAGGCTACATTTTCTTTACAACCCTAAATCTTAAATCTGCTTCTGGCTGTACAGGAATTCATGAATCGCTGTATTTATTTTGTCTTAAAAAGTTGTTACATTTGTACTTTGATCAAGCTGTATAACTGCACCAGCACCCGTTGCTTTCGCTGGATATGTATTGTCATGTTCCCCTGAGCTTCTTTATAGAACATGAGCTTTTTTCTCCAGCCTGCCAGTTTGCTTTTAAAAGAAACAGCAGGGTTGAAAATGATGGATAACCTTCACTGACAGGATGAAACATGTTTTTATGTTTGTTACCGGTGTGTCATCATTAAGGGTCCCGCAGTAAGCAAACTATTCAAATCTGGTGGAGAATCTTGTGAATTACCAAGATCATCTTGCTTAATCATCCCTGTGTCTCTTTTACTTGCACAGCTGTCACAATTCAGATGAATTCACTGTTATCACTTAATGAACTCTACATCTCCTCTGTACAAACATCAACACATTTACTCACCAGCTGTTATGTTCTAGTGTAGTGTTGGTCGATACTGAATATGTTAATGCAGACTTTAAAAAAAAGAAGACTTTTCCTTTATTCTGGTGCACGTGCTGTAAGTAAATGTATATGCCCTACAATGTAAATGTGTCCTTATTCTTAACTATACAAATACACAGTTTTCTTATCCAATGTCTGTTAATTGACTTGTATGGATGTGCTTGTCTATTGTCAGAAGGGATGCATGATCCAATTCTGACCTCATTACACCTAAAGTACAGTTTTTTGTCAGTCATAAATTGATAATACTTTATATATACTACATACCAATTATATACAGTATGTACTGTACACTTATTACACTATAGAGTTTGGGGCAGTTGATATACAAAAAAATGTACAATTTGCTGTCAAATATATTTTATATTAAAATTCAAACTGCTACTTTAGAATGTCAATGACCATTAAATGTAACAAATATAAGCAAAATGGTTATTGTCTCTTCATAGCAAACAGGTCCTGGGTTAGAAGCCATTGTCTGTTGGAATGTGATGTAATGGATGGAAATGAATGAATGTTAAGTTGTGTGTGTGGCCTCGGACCAGTTGGGAACCATTTCTCGAGAGATATATTTCTCCACTCACTCTTCGAGGGTCGCAAACACTCTTTTATTGTGGTGTCGGATCAAAACACTAGAAAAAAATATATATATTTTTTCAAATCCCAACGAGGCAACAGTGCCATCAAGTGACAATTACAGAAAAGAGATATACACATTGGTGTATATATGTGTGTGTGTGTGTGTGTGTGTGTGTGTATATATATATATATATATATATATATATATATATATATATAAGAAATAAGGTTTTGCCAGCTTTTATTTTTTTTAATAAGGGTGAGATGGTTGCAAAGTAATATTAATTTATTTCTATTTTTAATTTACATTTATAGAAGAGGAATTTTGCTATCATTATCTTAGCTAGAAATCAAATATATCTTTATAGGAAAGATTTTGCATAATATTTTGTTATAACTATTTTATATTTGCACGTTAAAAATATCATTTTGAAACCTTTGACGGAAAAATGTTATGATATGAAACGTAGGAATTAATTAAAAACAAAACACAAAGACCCTTTGTCGTGTAGAGTACACTGTTTAATTTAACGCGACATCTTTCTCGTGGGGGTCTCTCACAGAACGGATCGGATGTGAACAATTGGTTACGTAAAATTCTCCCATCATGCACTGCGCGCGCTCTTCACAAAAAGCCCCATGAGAAGACCTGAGAGGAGCAGGCTACCAGCCGAGGGGGGTAGCCGATACCCGGAGAGGTTGCTCGCTGCTCGTCGTCCGAATTATTAAATCGTGACGGCAGCGAATGAAAACAAAAAATAAAAAGCATCATAAAACATGGTGCTCGCTCCCAGAGAAGGTCTTCCGTTGGGCCTGTGAGTGTCGGCAGGTTCTCCACCGCCGCCTCTTCGGGGGATTCTGCTGTCTTGAGTCCGTCCTGACCCGCGACACCGCAGGGCGATGACAGCGGCTACAGCCACTCCGCAGGTGATGAGAGACCGGCTACTGCAGGCCATCGACGGCCAGAGCAATGTGAGTATAACCGCTAGTTTCCAGAGGACAGACTGGGCGCAGAGAGGCAGACAAACAAGGCCAAGCCGACTCTGGGTTGACAAAGTGGGGGCAGGCAGTGAATGGCGAGTTATAGTATGTTCCTGCTAATTAGCCGGCTAACATCACTAGTTGGCTAAAGTAACTAATGCTGGGCATTCCAGCGCCTGGCTGTCTGACTCCTGCTGGCTAATGTTGATGTAGCCACGTTAGCTTAAGAAGACTGGGTACTTGCTAAACTGAGCTACCAGGTAGGAAGTGTAACGGTACACCCAGAGGTTCTGCCCTTTAGTGACAGAGACGTTGATTAATTGGGGCTTCAGGATGATCTTCACATAGATTACATTATCACCTATCCTCTTCTCTATCATACAGTTGATTAGATTATGATGACATGTTACAGCACTTTTAAGTTGTGCAGTTCTATTATACCTCTGCCAGACAAAGAAAGATGCTGTTAAAAAAACTACGGCTATCTTATAAGCTTGACTAACTAAAGCTAGAGATGGTAGTTGCTGATTTGGAGACATTCAAGCATGGTCTTTTGTAGTATAATGTATACTGCACTGCTGTGTTCAAAGGTTTAAGCACTTAATGAGCTGAGGTTTGCCTCTAGATATCCTCTGCATGATTACATACAGATGTTGAGGGGGGGCTGATATGACATCCTCTATCGTGAAGTCTATTCATAATCTCACAGGA
Organism: Anarhichas minor; assembly: GCF_050575085.1. Classification (NCBI taxonomy): domain Eukaryota; kingdom Metazoa; phylum Chordata; class Actinopteri; order Perciformes; family Anarhichadidae; genus Anarhichas; species Anarhichas minor. The sequence goes on from NW_027466456.1 coordinate 12,140,790, forward strand.
ATGTGTTTTTGGGCCAATCCAGCTAATTAAATGTACTTCATATAACATTAAAGTCCAGCAGAAATCCTAAAAACAAATCCAGTATCCAGTCCTCATTGATTAACCACATTGCCTGCAATGGTCCGTCACTATCGGAGATATTAAAGGGGTCACTACCACAGTAAAGCACTTCTATCTTCTTGTGGGATAAAATGGTGAATTTGCATGCAATCTCAGTTTGTCATATTGAGCCTGAAACCAGTAGAAGTACTCTTGACATACAGGTGCACATCTGAAAGTCTATTCAAATCAAGCCTCGAACCTTCCAACAGCCTTTCTCTCTCTCTCTCTGGAGAACTTTGGCTAGTTGGGCCTGTGAGGTTATGAATCACACATTGCAACATCTGCATAGAAACAACTGTGCGTGGGTGCTGACAATAATTTGATGTCTCAGTATTGTAATATATAAATGTATGCATCTTTTCAGCAGATATGCAACATGGTGGTAGTTATGGAGGTGATCTCCTTTTTGGAGAAATATCCGATCACCAAAGAGGCACTGGAGGTGGGTTACATTCACACTTGCAGTACGTGAAAACAAAACTACATGCAGTTAAATCCTGCATGGTCATAGTTGCTTTTTAACACCAATCTTATCTCCTTAAAGGAAACCCGTCTTGGCAAGCTCATCAACGATGTACGAAAGAAAACCAAGAATGAGGACCTGGCAAAAAGGGCCAAGAAGCTCCTGCGAAACTGGCAGAAGCTAATTGAGCCCGGAAAGGGTGAGGCGTTGTCCAAAGGACACAGCGGCGCATCGTGGTCTTCCAATGGTGGTGCTCATCCCTGCATCTCCACTACAGCGGCCACCACACCATCAGGTAAAACGGGTCCAGAGTTGAAGAACAGAAACGACTTCAACAACTGTTACTCCCCGAGGGTGGAGAAACCGAGCAACAGGAAACGTAAGGGTGACCAGAAGGAAGAACAGCTCTTGCCAGCCAAGATATCCAAAACGACTCTTAATGATAAAATTCACAACTCCAAACAGCTGCCGACCAATGGGATTGGGGGTAGCTCTGAAATTTTGACAGATACTCGTGCGCATCAGTCTTTGGACAGGGAGATTTCTGAGCCTTTGGACAATGAAAGGCTAAATAAAATCCCAGTCAATGCTGTAAAACCTCATCCAAGTGCCCCGGGATACATCAAGCCTCCGAGCACTTCTTCTTTGCTAAAAGCATCAGTTTTGCAGCAACAAGCCAGACAGGAGAAAGCTTTCTCTGGGGCCCAGTGTCGACCCAGAAGCCCACGCTGTTCCTTGCAAAGTCCTCAACCTCCAAAGCAGGAAGCTGGTGTCAAACAGACTGCAGCACAGGCACAGGGTCTTTCTAGCCCCACTGTGAGGCCTGGGCCTGTGGACACCTCTGGGCCGGAGCCTTCCACTCAGCCTTTCACCGGTTGTGTTCAGGGTTTGCACACACCCGGTTCAGATTTGGATTCTCAAAGCAGGCCTCCGACTACGTCTCTTCTCAAGTCTTGTGCCTCCTCCTGCAGTGACGTGCTTAGTTTGGAAGATGATGGTGCAGTTATCAATACGGAGAAAAGGAAAAGACAGAAATACAGGCCTAAGGACCATGTGATCAATTTAGATGGACAGACCGTAGAGGATGGCACTAAACCTGTCAGGTTAAAAGACAGGAGACTGACATTTGACCCTGTAACAGGACAGATAAAATCCTCCTTTAATAAGGAGTCGTGCCAGGAGGGGGGGGTCAGCCTGGACCACAGACCTGAGCCTCAGTGGTCGGAGCAGCCAAAGCAGACTCCACCAGTCCCTCCCAGTCCCTTCCAGCAGACGGACTGGAAAGAGCTGTCGAGGAGCGAAATCATCCAGTCGTACCTCAGCCAGCAAAGCAACGTGCTGACGTCGTCGGGCGCACACACCCCCGGTGCACACTTTTTCATGACCGAGTTCTTGAAAAAAGAGGAGCCCCGAAGTACAGATGTCAAGAAAACACATGTGCTGGCACCAGAGCTCCCAGCCAGGGATTTACCGGGGGTCAGCAGAGAGGTCATCAGCGAGGACCTGAACAGATTACACAAGCAGCACTGGTCCGGGGTCAACGGCTGCTATGACACAAAGGGTGCTTGGTATGACTGGACGGAGTGCATCTCTTTAGACCTGCACGCAGACGAGAGCAGGTTAAACATACTGCCGTACGTCTGTCTGGATTGAAACGGAGGTAGGGTTGTGAGCTGCCTTCATCGTATCGCGGAGCAACTCTGCGTGTGTGTGAAGGCACTTTTATTTCAGTGTACGCTGCTGTTTTGCACCGTTGGTGAAAGTGGAATCGGTGTGCCGTCTGCTTGGGTGTGTGTGTGTGGAGCATGGGGGGGGGGGGGGGGTTTGATCAGTGTTTTTAGGAGTTTTTGAACATTGTGTTAGGACAGCACGAAGAACTGAGGCTATGCATTATCTGAACATTTAGCTGTATCTGTTCAGTAATTGTACAGAATGAGTTCCCAATACTGGCCATTCTTTGTATGGGGAGAGGACAACGCATTAAACTGCACAGCTACATTTTATTCTTGTTATCTACATGCCACGTACATTTAGTCCATAGTGCAGTATTATTTCTTTTGACTTTAAGATAAATTTGTAGTTAAAGTTTAAAAGAAAATGGGACTCGATCAACTCAATCACCTTTCAATAGAGAGTAGTAAGTAACATAATTGGAGCAGTCTGCCAATGATGTTTTTGTTATGCTGACTCGTGCATCTTGAAGGCTATTGAGCGATTTGAAGCTGAAATGAATGCTATCTTCAAGTAGCTATCATCGGTACCATTGGTACTAACAACTATCTACTGCTGTGCAAAACTTTTATCTTTAGAACAGATGTTTACCCATTGCAAAACTGTCTCGTGCAGCCACTTTCAGCTGAAAAGTAAACTGACAAGTCAGCTTTAAAACATTTGAATATTGTTCTTGTGTTGTTGGGTTTGAATGCTGTTCGATAAAGTAAACTGCCAGATGTGACTGTGCAGTTTGGGGTGAGGGAAAGAGGCTGGTATGGGGGTTGAAAAATGCATGTTGCTGATAAAGAAATGTGGCTGTCATGTATGATATTTATTTCTATTTTAATTTTAAGATTTATATACATGTTCAGGCTACACAAACATTTTTGTTAGATGGTTTTGTTCAGAATTGGTTCAGTGATGCAGCAGTGACAGTCCAACACAGGAAACTCTCCAAAATGACACATTCTGATAATGTGAACTCTATTTTATACTTGCCTTTTCCCTTTACTGTGTATTTAGGCTATAAAATATGAATTGAAATGGCAGAGCGGTTAATACTACTAGCTTGCATCTTTGTACTGTCAGGACGAACTGAGAAATAAATTGACATGCTGGATAAAGTACTTAATATCATTCCTGTAGATATTGTTTGCCTTATGGAAACCTGTGTTTTCCCTAAAGACGGAGCCTTAGTGAATGTACAGAAATTAGCCTTTTGTGTTCCATCGAATGCAGAAGAGGACATATTTGCTACTTAGTCCTTTAAGTGGACATGTTGATATGTGTTAATAAAAAAAACTGAAGAAATTGTGATTGTTTTCTTTGTACTTGTCTATTGCTTACTTTTTGCGATTACTTTTATTTTTTTTTTTAACCTAACTGGCAAATTAATTTCCACAGTGCAGAATCTGCATGCACATCACTCTTTTTGGCAACAACATTCCTATGCTCATGAGAAAAAGGGCATTCTGAAAAGAAATACTGGAATTAAAAAAAAATACAAGAAGCTTACGTTTCACAATGTCATGGTTATGTATAGTTATTATTAGCTATTTCACAATGTCTTTCATTTTGAACACTTTCATGTTCAGGGATTGGGTCATCACTTCTCAAGCATTTCCAAGTGTTTTGTTTTAAATGCATTTGTTTTTATTTGTTATTTTAATTTATATTTTAATGGTTGATTATATAATTCAAACGCCAAGATCTACCATTTTGAATGCAGCCCACAGCAGATAAATTCAATAAACGCACGTCAGAATATATTCTTTTATTCTGAAACGTGTCACCGGAAGCTGAGCGTACCCTTCATTGTTGGTAGTCGCGCGGCGCCTCCCTCCCCCAATGAGCCAGACACGCACATCGCCGGTGACTCGTCACTCCGCGCTGGAAGATGGCTGCGGCGGACCGGCCCCCTGTTAAGGAAGGGTTCCGGATAGTGTTCCTGTGTGTGGGCTGGTACACAGTCAGCTCGGGGGGCAACATCGTCAACAAAATCATCCTCAATGGATTCCCGTACCCGGTCACGGTCTCCCTGTTTCACATCATCTCTATCGTCGTCTTCCTGCCGCCGTTGTTGCGGGCATGGGGAGTCCCCAAAACAGAACTGCCGAGCAAGTACTACCAGTGGTACATTCTGCCTTTGGCTTTCGGGAAATACTTTGCATCTGTGTCGGCACACTTCAGCATATGGAAAGTACCGGTTTCATACGCGCACACCGGTGAGTACTGGCCGTTTGACTTCATATGATGTGATAACGTGAGGCCACCTGGGTGACTTGATGATGTGTCCGTACCGTCAGCTGATGTTAGCTTCGCAGCTAGCGCCGGACAACTACACCAACGTTTAACTAGCTCGTGGGCCCCGCGGTGGTGTGGCGTGGTGGAGGTCGTGAACAGACAGGCTTTCGTGAAGTTAATGGAGTCACCGTGGGTCCTCTAACTACTAATTGGTCAGCTTTAGGCTCCATTTAAGCATTAATAACTAGCTGCTTTTAGCTAGCTAGCCAACTTAATTAGGGCTGACACACTAGCTACGTCAGGGGGAGGGTTCAGCACTGAACCTGCACCAAATAAATAATAGTAATAAATAAATAAATGAATAAAAAACGTTCTGTTAAAATGCCAATATACAGTAACAGTATATTCTATATCCAATATATATATATATATACATATATATATATATATATATATATATATAACTTTTCCCAGTTGTGCAGCCAAAAAAGACAAAATTGTTTTTTTTAAATAAATCTATTCTGCAGCACTTAATAGGCTATAAATAAAGTGCTTTCCTCCTTTATGCAATTATTAGTAGTGCTGGGCAACGATTACAATTTTTAATCGCGATTAATCGCATGAATTGTTCCAATCGCGATTGATTGGAAAGCATTGTTATGGCAAAGTTCAATAATGAATTCAAAAGTAGTGTATTGTGCACTTTTATTTTAAAAGTACTGCTATATGAACAAAAGGGCAACAACATTTGGTTTGCAAACACTTTAAACAAATCAGGTGCTTTTTAACAGCAGTATTCCCTTTACACAGTAGCGATCATAGTTCTTGCACTATCTGTGCTCAGTGTGTGACTTTATGTGAAACGTTCCACTGCTGTGCAACAGGAATAAAATGTTTCAGCATGTTTCATCTAAATGTCTGTTTTGTGTCTTCATGACAGTCGGAGCATGTGAATGCAGCTCTACTGTTCATCAATATAATGCTGTAACTCCGAGGTAATGATGGTTACCCAGCGATCAAAGAATAAAGACACGTTACGCACAATTTAGGTGTATTTTCCCTTTAACTCACGAGATGCAGCATGTTTTATGCTTAATGTGAATATAATTCATACTTTGTTGGCATCTTATTCTGAAAACCGGATGTTCGTCTGAAGAAACCGGATGTTGTCTCACGTTAATCTTTCCGATAACTTTCAAAATCCTTCGCTCGCTCCCGATCTGTGCCCTTTGAATGCGTTTACCGTGAATTTCAGCATATAGGTGCACTAAAATGTAAGTGTCTGCTGAGTTGACCACGGAGATCTGAGTGTCTGCTGACTTTACCGCAGCGATGTCCAGTAGTCTCCATTCCTCCACCGCTGCCAGTGAGCAACAGACTTTCAAAATAAAAAAAACGCGCTATAAAATAATTGTCGGCGTTAATTAATTAATGCGTTAACGCGATAATAACGCGTTAACTTGCCCAGCACTAATAATAATACGAATGAGTTTGCAAATATATTGTGCAAAATTATTTTTTCTAACAGGCAATTAAAATTAACAAAATATTGGTGTGGACAATTGTGTCTTTCCCAAACTTTGGTCGTGACTAGTCCCTATGGACCATATGCAAACCTACGCCCTTGCATGTCAATACGATCCGAGTCCGTCTTAACTGGTTTTAGCAGCTAAAACGACTCAAGTGAAAACATTCCATCAATTCCCACCTGTACGTTGACCTTGACAATGTGAAATGTACAATGCATTTTTAGTTGAAACTATTTCGAGAGGTGTTGATTCAACTTGATGAATATTTTGGTTGGTGCTGTTGAGCTGTGTTGTGTTATAGTGAGAGGTGTTTCTCATATGAAGTGTACCCTCATGGTAAGAATGAGCTGACAGGAATAAAGAGTGGTCCAGGAGTGACTCCTAAAACCCAGAAATTAGTGAGCATTATTGTCACAAAGTCAATGTTTTTTTTAAGAGTGGGTTTTGTTCTACGATAAAGCTGTTGCGTGTCTTAAAAAAGGCAGTTGCTGACAGGTGGCTAAATGAGACTACAAAACGTCATCAGGCCTACAAGTCCGCCTTCACAGCCTTGTTGTGTGTACTCAAGCCACAGTAGTGTAGTTGCATTTACGCTTCAATATTTATCAATGTGGTTTTTAATTATGAAGATAATCTTGCTGCCCAAAACATGTAAGTATCATAAACTTGTGTTTGCCTCAGAGCTTATTTTCTGCAATATTCCAAAATCCAGAGGAGAAATCCCACTGGTGTGGTGTTGAGGAAACCAGTGCGAGGCTCACTTCAGCGGTCGTCCCACAGAAATGCATCATCCCTCATCTCGCCTATTTGAAACACCACCAATGTCATAAAGTTCAGCAGCACCATGACACAACTACAGCCTCATAAATAAACATTACACCCTTCATATTTACTGCATTTGTTTTAGCTAGATGTAGGTAATAAACCGGCATCTAAGTAACTATAACCTATAAATATAATAGTAGTAAGTAGACTTCAGATATAAGTATTTTTCATCTGTTTTGACCTCCGACACTATTTGAGAGTCACAGTTGTAATGTCAATATATCTGTAAACTTTTGAAAGCTGCTTCACTTGTGGATGGCAGTGCTGAATCTAGTTTTGATGTTTTACAGTCTGAAAGTATGTCTTGTTGATCCTTTTTAGTACCTTTTTTTTAAATGATCCGGGTGTCTCCAATCTTGAGTAAAGCTCTGTCATTGTTGTTGGTAACACACACCAGAAACACTCGGTGACGACGTGCAATAGCGTTGTGTTTGACGTCGGAGCATTTCATTCTCCAAACTTATTTACTCTAGTGCTCTCTACCTGCTGCTGCTGAATGGCATTACAAACTGATTCTTATGGTTCTTTTGTTCTTTCCTCACACAGTCAAAGCTACAATGCCAATATGGGTGGTGCTGTTATCAAGAATCATCATGAAGGAGAAGCAAACCACAAAGGTGAGTCAGTCCGACGGCAAACGAGGCACAAGGCCCGCTCTGTTCCAGCCTCAGGCCGCGTGTCAGCGGTGGTGATGTGGCACAGTGCTGCGCCTCGTGTTACATATTAGTCCCTGAAGTTGGTCAGATGTTATTTTTTGGGGGGGGTTGGAGGTCAGGTCTTATTTTCACAAGTCATCCATATTCACCTGTTAAATCCCCAAATTCACTCACTACTTTTCATACTATAGGAGCCAACTGGGTTTGTGTTGCTACTTGTCTGTCTCTGGTATGCTGTGTGCTGCTGGTGGAAAGGCTGCACGTGGTTCAACATTTCCAGTGCAGAGTTAAATAGAGTTAAATAGAGTAAAATAGAGTAAAATGAGAACTAGATTTTCTGGCTCAGAGCTGTCATTCATTTATTAGAAGACAAATCACCTGTAAGGTGCGTACACTCATTGTTAGATTTAGATTATTTAGATTCCTAAGATGACGCCGTAAGAGGAAGGTGACTTGCTAGTGTAAAGTTTGAAGTGATTTCTTTTAGGTTTTGGGCTATTTATTAGGGTCATTTTTTACATTTTTCTTATGTTAATGCATTGATTGCAATCTCTTTGTTTTTCTTTAATGTATATTTTTAATTCTTTATTTTGTTATGATACGTTATGTCTTTTATTACTATTTTTTCTTTCTTTCTTGGTTCCTCCCAAAAAAGTGAAAAGCATTTCACAAAGTTGTACAACAGGAGTGACGATAAACATGAGAGGGATTTATACTTGGTCGATCAACTTGAGTCGATGTAATTAAGTTTATCAAGAGTTATGTTAATCAGAATCAGCTTCATGTATGCGTAAAAGGAATTTGTCTATTGCTGCTTAATGAGGGCAACGTTTGACATCTCTGGAATAAAGCTACATCTTACAGTCTAGGTTTGCTAAATGTGAATGAGGAAACCTGCTGAGTCTCACATCAGCTCGTCATGTTTACCGTACAGTTCAGTGTTCAGACAGGCCGGGTTCACAGGCCGGAACGTAGGTGTTGATGACGCGCGTGTGTGCGTGTGTGTGTGAAGAGATCTTGTTTGAGGAGCAGCAGGCCGCGCTCTGCTGTGCTGAAGAACCTTCAGACCACTGACTACTACTTTGTAAAAAAACATTTCAGTTGAGTGTTTGTACTGGACTCGGCTTTGTTAAATGACAGATGTTCAAACATCATAAAGTGTATAAAATATACTCAGCAGCCACATGACAGCGTAAAAAACAAGCATCATAAAAGAGTTTATGGTAGACCTGTTGTATTGGATTGCGTTAGAGTGCACAAGTGTACCTAATAAAGTGGACACTAGATTTTCTAAAGAACAGAGTACACAGGACTAAAGAGCAGGTTTTTCTCAGTGTCACATGTGTGGTTGGTTTGAGGAGAGGAGAGTGGGTGAGTGAGTGGATGCATAAGTGGGTTTTATAATAACTGCATGTCTCATTTATCATGATCCAACATTTTCAAAATGCAAATAAGACCTGTGAGGTGTGTGTGTGTGGTCTCGGATAGAGGGGATCGTATTTCCACTTTTCTTCAGGAGGTTAAAATGAGGCTGTGCTTTGAATTTAAGGCTCAGGGGAATGTTGGAAATACAGTTTCTATGCAGAAAACCAGAGGTACTGTGAAAATGATTTGTTGGTGTTCAAATAATCTAACTTTTATTTTCTCACTGATTCGAGGAGGGGTGCTACTAACAATTACCTTGATTGGGAAACAATCCCTGATTTTTCAAACGATGTTTTGATATAAACTGTAAAGTGTTGTTTCTCTTGGTTTCCGCTGACTCTGCCCTCCGTCTCTGTGGTCCTCGTCGTAGGTTTACGTGTCGCTCATCCCCATCATTGGAGGAGTGCTGCTGGCCACAGCCACTGAGCTGTCCTTTGATGTTTCCGGACTCATCAGTGCTCTGGCTGCCACGCTCTGCTTCTCTCTGCAGAACATCTTCTCCAAGAAGGTAACTCGTTGTCGGGCCGGTGTGTGTGTGTGTGTGTGTGTGTGTGTGTGTGTGCCACATGATGAGGGGAGGAGGGTAAATGAAACATGATTACTTCTTGGTGGTTTGTTGTGAAACGCCTGAAACTGACGTCCTGGTTTGTGAAGTTGTGTGTGACTGTTTTAAAAGGGAAGTGGCAGGAGGAGCAACTCGATTCCACATGTGACCACTAACTATCATCCTAAAAGTGTTGCTCTTTAGATTATGACCGTATGTGTCCGGTTGCTGCATTTTACTGACCCTTGCGTAAATCTTCCTTCTGACTCGGTGATCGTTTTCTTTTTATAACATCAAAGTGAAATAGCAAAATCACGTTGATTAAGGTCATAGTGGAGGAACAGGAAGTATCGTAACAATAAAAGCCCCAAATCTATACATCTTCATCTCCTTCGCTAGAGCAGTTGTTTATTTTTCTACCACATTGTTCTGAACTGATCCTTCCTCTCTATAGGTGCTGCGCGACACAAATATCCACCACTTGAGGCTGCTCAACATCCTGGGCTTTAATGCTGTTATCTTCATGGTGCCCACCTGGGTTCTGGTGGATCTCTCAGTGTTTCTTGTTAACGGAGATCTGGTGAGTAGCGGTACCGTCTTTCTCGTGACATTGACACCGCCTGTTGCGGTGGTGGGAGCTTGTTTCATGGCCCTGAACGTAGCCTGACCCTCGCGGCTTTCCTTACAGGCAGACGTCTCCGGATGGACGGGTACGTTTGTCCTCCTGCTCATCAGTGGCTTCTGCAACTTCGCTCAGAACGTCATCGCCTTCAGCGTGCTGAACATCGTCAGCCCGCTCAGCTACGCCGTCGCCAACGCCACCAAGAGGATCATGGTCATTAGCATCTCGCTGCTGATGCTGCGCAACCCGGTCTCCCTCACAAACGTCATGGGCATGATGACGGCCATTGTCGGGGTCTTCCTCTACAACAAGGTGAGTCAGCCTCTGACCACTTGGAACTAGGAAAGAGGAGAGGCAGAAGTTAAAGGAGACGAGAATAATTTATCTTCTGTTATTCCCTTTTGACTGAAAACTCTTCATCAGCCATCTCCACCATTGTACGTGTGACAAACTAATATCAGTAGATGATGTTGTAGACATTTATGGAGGTTATTCTGCAGTTTACAGTTATTCTTGCTGCCTTGGCCTTACTTTGTGGTAACTTTGCATAATAATGCATTCTTTTCCAGAGCAACCAGCCGCCACTTTGTGCTCTTTATGTTCACTGCACTTTAGTCCATTCACGCTTGTTCTTTCTTAAACTGACTTTCGCTCTCCGTCCAACTGAAATGTAAAACGTGAAGTTACGCTTCCTCTTGGAGAAACATTTGACCCACCCAAACTATTTATGATCCACGGTGCAGTGCCAGAGAACCAAAAACACCCTGTCATTTAATATCCATTTGCCCTTCTCTCCCTCTGCCAACAGGCCAAGTATGACGATAACAAAGAGAAGAAGAAGCTGCCGAGCACCAATCAGGACCTGGTCTCCTTTGACAACCCGGCGCTGGAGAAGGTCCAGGCCAACGGGTCAGTGCCTTTCACCCACGGCTCAGAGCAGCAGCACAACGTGCTGACCGACCACTTCCAGTACAGCCGGCAGGCCTACACGACAAACTACAACAGCAACCACCAGTACGTGGTGTGAAGGGAGGAGTCTGTCCTCGATCTGAGGGGCTGTCACAGACATTACTGTGTAGCCCCCCCCCCCCCCCCCCCCAGCAGCGGGACACAGCCCGGCTCCAAACACGAGACTGAAGGCAAGTGCTGTTTGTTGTGGATAGGAAGAATGAGATGGCCAGTGACGTGACCTCTCCCACACTCCTCCGTTTCTAAACTTCACTTTCTGACAGCATCGCTGTGTGTCCTCGTTTATTTATTAGTTTGGTACCGCCTGTATGTGATGGTCCGAGAGGAAACGCAACTTAAATCCCCTGTTTCCAGACAGTTTGGTGACAGATTCAGCCATGTTCTCCACACACACACACACACACACAGAAATGTGTCACAGCAGCTGGACATGCAGAAGGTAGTGATGAATGATTTGCACCGTACTGTCTGGAAATGTTTTGTTTTCACAACCAGACATCATTTTGGATTTTGGGTTATTTTGTATACTTTCAGAGAAAAGGTTCTCGGCTGCAATTATGAAATGTGAGCGCTAACTTGCACCGAAACAACAGTCATGTTACATTCTGTTCCAAACAAATCTCAGTGGAGGGTCTTGGCATACGTCATTTTTCTACATGAGGCACCTGTAATGATGTGAGGAGAAACGATGTTTGAGTCGTTGTCCTCAGTGGATAAACCGTGTTGCAGATGGGACTTCAGCAGACGCTCACTTAAGAAATTGTAGATTTGGCCTGATGACATAATAATAAACTAAGTAGGCGTTTTTCACCGTGCTAGCACCGTGGCTCCATGAATGGCAATGTCCACCACCAGATATTCATGGTCCCCAGATGATAAATCACTCTGACTTCTCTTCTGGTGCCACCAAGAGGTTGATATTTGTGGTTTTAAGTGAAATACTGTTTAAACCTTTGGATGAATTGTTCCAGCGCCACCAGCAGGTCAAAGTGTGTCCAACACTTGTGTCCATAACTGAGTTCCTGCATAACTAATGACAGTTCCCATCAGCCTCAGCTGTACTTTGTGTTTACTGCTAATGCTAGCATACTAGCATGCTAATCTAACATGGTGAATATACATGGTAAATATCAGCATGTTAGCATTGTCATTGTGAGCATGATAGCATGGCAACAGTAGCATTTAGACTGCACTCACTTTCCAACGTCCCTCAAAGTTACAAGTGCCTGATGAACAAAAATGCCCAAAATCCCAACATCGCGTCCACAAGAAGCTGATGCTCGAGTACTTGTTGCACAAGTTAACATTCAGTCACACTTGTCAGCAAGTGTTTTTAACTGCCATCTTTTCATCACACACACACATACTCGGCCTCCATGTCTTTGAACTAAGATACACTTTCAGAGTGAGACCAGTTCTTCACCCAGAACTGTCAATGACCTCACATCTGTCCTTCTCCCCAACGTAACTATTCAGTTCACCGTTTGTTATCATGGAGCATTAATGTAAAAGTTACATTTTTTGATTTACCAAAACAAAGTGTCCCGTCAGTATGCATAGCATACTGTAGGAATTCTCATGTTTCATCTTTCTTAGGGACTCTAACCATGTACAAATGTAATAGAGATGTTAAAATTCATAGTTTTGAGATGAACCATTTTCTAAATTGATTTTTTGGTATTTATTGATTTGCGAAGCTTCTCGGGCAGAGTGAGATTTTCTCTTCTGGTTTACTTTTTCAGCCTGAACCAAAGCTGCGTGTTTTAGTTTTTTTAAACAGAGGCCTGGTTCCAGTTTGCACATCTTCAAACCACAACATTTGTTCTGCAGATTGTCTGTCAAGTGACTTTAAAGTCACGGTGTTTTACTTTAACGGGACAGATTCATGCATGGAATCACAGGTTTGCTTTTGCAATTAAAGATTCAACTGTAATTGAAAAAGGTTGATCATCACTATTGTTTTCTGTCTGCAAAACTGCTAACTAATCATTTATTATTGAAAAACCTTTTTACAGCTTGAAGAACTATTTAATTTACGAAACATCAGTCACTTGCTCTTATTGTAGGACCTCTGCAGGCTGAGCGTCTCACTGCAACAATAGAAGGTTATTTCTTTTCTTTTGGTGATTCAAATGTCTCGGCATTAAAAATCAACGTATTATTTCTGCTCATTTATTTTGTAAGGACAATGCTCGTTAATTAAATCTTTGTAAAAGTGCCAGTTGTAGCCTGTGAGCTTGTTTTTCCCTGCTAGATGTGTGTGAGGGGACGGTGCGGTTATTAATCTTTTTATGGTGCGCTGCGTTTGTCTTCTCTGACAAATTACAAACACTGTCACATTATTTAGTCTGGAGGAATACGAGCTCTGTGGGGTCGGTGCGCTCTGGTGTTCCCAGAGACCAACTAGTATCGGTAATAATTCTTCTTTTATTTATACATAACAGTGCTGAGGTGGTTTGTAGTTGACATTGCTCGTAGGTTCTTGGGAACCCCGTAGATGTCTCTCTGATTGTTTGGTTTTACAGCCGCACATATCCAGTATCGTTAAATGTGAATGCTCTCATCAACGCTCTTCAAGCTCGTGTTTACAGCACCGTCCCAGACGGATGCACCGACGGATGCAGTGGCTGCAGGACAAAGTGAAAGCGTTTAACGGCTGTAGCACCAGATTATTATTATTATTATTATTATTATTATTATAAGGAGACGGTGAAGACCAAAACAGAGCTTAAAGAAGAGTGGGTATCATTCGTCAAGCAACCAGAAACCTTTTAGATGTTTATTTCACTGTAATATCCTAGTTTTTACTACTATGTGGAGAATCAGATGTCTGAAAATACTACCATATGAGTACTTGTTCTAAAATATTACCAGACAATAAGCGATCATGACTTCAATGCTAAATCATGTACATTTACGGACCCTTTTTCAAAGGGCTTTGCTCTTGAAAGAGGTGGATCATTGATGACTTAGAAAGCTGATTGTTGCCAAACTATTTTTGTAAATGTCAAAAGAGGGAAATCTGCTTCTTTTTAATCATCATGAATGTTTTTACAAACAGTCTAAATTAGCTTGTCAATGACTTATTTCAGTACAAAAAGCCTTTTACGACTAAAATAAAAATGGAGACTTCGCCTGCATATCAGATTCAATAAATCCGGTTGAAGACTCATCGTGCCCCCCCCTGCGGGATTAGATCGTTTCACGTGAATATCTGAGGAAAACACTTCAAATCTAAACTAATCAACGGCTGAGAAATGTGATTACATTTTATACGGCAGTGTGACATCGACGCGCAACATCCCAAAATGACTATTCAACAAATATACAACACAATCCTTTCATTCAAGAATGTAGTATTCACATCCAACCTGCAGAAACGAAAACAGTGCAAGTCACACTTGAACCCTTTGTGGTTGATCTCACTGTCTGCTGCTGCAGCCAATGTTTTTAGACTCTCTTGGATTTCTTCATGTGTTTTCTTCCTCATGTTGCCAAAAGCAGTGTGCAAAAAGTCTAAACTCTTACAGGATGGGGGGGGGGGGGGGCTTGTTTGCAGGTGGGCAAGATGTTAAAATTCACAAACTACAACATGTAGGACACGTAGTTCATGAATTTCCTTCTGATTTAGACAAACATATCTGTTTGTTTCTGTACAGTGAGCTAACTGTGTTTGCTCTCTCCTGTAAAGCTTTCAACTGGGATGTAAATGTTGAGGAATGGAGAAAGGGGAGCTTACTTTGTAAAACTTGTAAAATTATTATTTTGTGCATCTGCAGTTGATCTCGAGGCAGACTTTTTACTTAACCGATGTTCATAGATTTTTATTTATGTCAAGGTACATAAATGTTGTACAGAAGTGCAGCTTTGCACAGTCTTGTCTGCTTATGTTTAGTAAACGGTATTTTTAAATGTGGGGGGGGGGGGAATAAATGCATTATGAAATACTGAACAAAGTGAATATCTTCTTTAATGTATACGTATTTATGCTTTGTGCTTTTTATTGACATTTGAATGCATTAATTGTGTTTTCAGCCATATTGCAGTGTCATATTTTGTGTGATTTATGGAAGCAGGTGTTAAATGTGGGACCTTTTTTAGGTTTCAGGTTCAACGAACAAGAAACAGTGTGCTGTCTTCTGAATGGCATCAAGGAACCAAAGCTATATATTCCAGTTTAAACTGGTTTATCTCAAGTTTAAAACATCTGACGGTCACTTAACTGGTCAGGACACGTAGGATAAATATGTGGAGGCAACTGTCTTCACCTGGAACGTATAACTTTTAAATAGGGTTTGTGTACATACTCGAGAGCCTAGATATTTTTCCCAGGAGCTGAAGAAGGCTTAATGATAGCTAAACATGAAAGATGAAATTCTTATTATTGTTTGAACACAGACGACTTGTTTTTGAGTTGTGTCTGCCCCCTAGTGGCCATAAATCATTTAATGCAGTATCAATTTCAGCTTCCTCAACATCAGCAGTGAGGCATTTCAAACTAAATGTGAGCACTTTTTCAAGAGTGAATAAAGTAGCGCCTTCTCATTCTAGTCTTTTATCAACAGAGCCGGTCAGTGCTGTGCATTCTGTCCTTAAACCGTTCAGGGAAAGAAACAAACCTGCCAAAGGTTCTGGGGAGACATTTTGAACAAGATCCTGCAGATGGAGCTCAGTCGTCATCCCTGTCACGATGTTACAGTTACCAGTATGTTGCCTCCCTCCTTCGCTGAAACTCCTTGAACCACACTCTTCCCAGTGTAAGACGTGCACATGTAAGTTCAGCACCGATATGGTCGAAGTCTAGGAAACCAAAAAGAATAGTTGATGGCCAATTGAGTGTGTGACTGACTTCTTACATGCTGTTTTTTTAATATGTTCCTCGACAGAAACTGAATCTGACCTGAAAAAACTGAAAGCTGCTGACCCCATGCACTGCTGGATAAACTTACAGAGTTGAATATTTCAACGTGAAATGCAACATGAGATCCATTCAAGTCTAAACCAGTAGAGACAAAAGACACCAAGGCTCAAGCTAGGGTCTTTAATAGGCTCCAAATGACCCTACCTCTAGGCCTACATGACAAAACATCTAGTAAAACCTTATGATATCCATGCACTGTTATATGAATACATGACTTTTCGCACTGGATCTTCCAAGAGTCTCTGGTCAATTGAACCTCCAGATGAAATGAGCTGTATATTCCTGTAGCATCACACTGATTAAGGTGTGATGAAGCCAGAGCCCCAATTGTATGAGGCGAAGCTGGAAGACGGTGAAAGGCACAACACAAAGGCTGGACCGTGTCTTATTGTTGCACTTCGGTAATAACATCCAAGTCACATAGTTTATTCTGTCCTGCATCACTGCAGGAGACGTCTATAGATGCAGATCAGCAGTCTACTTTTATTAAATAAATAATCTCTCAGTAACCCTGAGGGTCCTGTCCAGCTGCGGGTCGGCAGAGACGTCAGTCTTTCCATCCCACTGACGACAGCTCTGAGACAAAGTCCCCGCATCGAGCTGCTCAGCAGCCTGAGAGAGCACCAGACATTCATAGGTGTCAACCACGTCTTCGTTGTTTAGGTCGAGCAGAGGCTCTTTGCATTGTGCGGAGTGGAGTTGACGGTGGCAGGCAGCTGAGTCATGATGTTTGCATTGCATATCAGCTTGGTGAACACGTGGCTCTCCCTCATGAGTTCGGGATAAAACAGGTTCCTTTGTGTTTTAGGAGATGAACTTCTGCGAGTGCTTCTACATCGCCTGTATAAACTGAGTAACCGTCGAAACAGTGACCTCCTGAGGAGGATGTAGATCCAGGGGTCCAGGATGGGGTTCACAGCGGCTTTCCGGATGGCAGCCAGGTTAGCAGGGTCATTTTGCGTCATGAAGTGGTTGGCAAACACACGCACCTTTTTAAGAAGAAAAACATGTCACTATAGCAAGTAAGAGTTTTAAAATACTCAACAAATTGTTAAATATCCACTGAAATATTTCCTCTTTGTCATTATTTGTCTGGTTTCCCAACTCAAATCAAGATTATCGTTACTTAATTTCAAGAACTGTTTTAACCCTATAATAATATGTAGACCACATCGTCACTGGTTCCCAAACTGTTTTGCTTTTGCATGCTTAATACATGTGGCCCCTATGTTTAATATGAATAGTATGCATTTAAAATAATTCCATCTAAAAGGGCAACATTGTATTTAATGGAAGGGTTTTTGAGCTACTACTATTCCTCTTCATTTATCAGACCGATGCAGTTACTTTACACATTAAGATTTTGCTTACAAAACATATCATTGATGCATTAGATTAAACTACCCAGGTCTAGCAAAACACTACAATTCTGCCATAATGCATGGGTAACAATAATCAAACAGTCACACTTTTATATTTGTACTTCCACAAGTTCTGCATTACTTTTACTTTTACTTTAGTATTTTTACAGTGAGGTATTGCTACTATTACTTAGCAAAGCATCTGAATACTTCTATCAATAATGAATTTATCATAATGCGAAGACATGGTTAAACCTCCAGGTATAATAGTTAAACTGTGTGTAGGCTATTCCCCTTTGGTTTCGTTTCTTGAAGGACTATTTAAAGCTTTTCTTCAGGTATTTCTGTACCGTAAAGGCAAAGGGGATGGTATGCAACATCAATAATTTGAGTAACAATCGCGCACTGACTCACCGCCAACGGGGCTGAACATGCCATAACCACCACGGAGGTCATCACCAGCACCGCGATCATCTGCGTCTCTGCAGCCGAGGACAGAGCACTCCACCTCTGCCCGACGCTGGCTGTGGTGACGGGCCGCTGCGCGGTCCTCTGCCGCATCAGCAGCAGCGCTCCGCACACCGCCAGGTTCAGCACGATGGTGCCCAGGATGAGCAGCAGGCTGATGACGCCGTACAGGACGGAGTAAGCGGTGGCCACGGGCTCTTCTGGCCTCCATTCGATGAAGCACCACTCGCCACACGGCTGCAGCTCGCTCTTCGACATGCCCATCATCGGCAGGCAGCAGAGGAAGATGTGGCTGATGTAAATGAAGAAAAGGAACTTTTGCGCTAAGCGTCGGTCCACCCGCCACCGCTGGTAGGTGTACGGGCAGCATATAGCCAGGTACCGCTCTGCTGCCATGGCGCATATGATGCTCAGTCCTGTTAACCCGAAAAACAGCAACAAAAAGGAGTCTAACTCGCAGACACGTCCCTTCAGCACTTCATCGTCCAGGTAGTTGGCTATGGTGACCGGACTGGCCAGGCAGGTGCCCAGCAGGTCCGTCACCGCCAGACCGCACACCAGCGTGTAGAAAGCTGAAGATTTCCTCTCCTGTCTTGATACTGAAAGGACGATTATGGCAATTAAATTCCCAATGGCGCCTCCGGCGAACATAAAAATCGGTAAAGCGATTGCGATTGTCACGTTCGCATGTTGATGCTGAACCTGAGTCTCCTTTGTGGAAACAGGTCCGTGCGTAAAGTTCTGGCTCTCCATCGCTTGTTTGTTAATTTGGTCTTTCGTGGATTTGGGAGTGCGCATCTCCTTTAAACAGCTGTAACGGATGATGAGTAGTCAGTGGGAGTATTTTCTCTAGTCTCATCCCCTCTGCTTCCCAGCAATCCAGATGCAGTTAACCAGAGGTCGTTGCGCACAGCTGTGAGCGGAGAGGTGGGCTGTCTCTAAGTGAAACACCCATCATCCTGACGGGATGGATGAGATACACGTTTTTTTTCTCTTTCGTTCCACGCTTCATGTCTCATCCGCCGATGTGGACGTCATTACAGCGTAGTAGTTGTGGCAACCTGTCACGAGGTCAACTTGACTCGCTGGTGAGTAAAGAAAAGAGTAAGGATAGAAGACAGCTGACTTTTTGTCCCCAGGTTAGACATGAGTCATATTTGGATGCAGAAACAGTAACAAAAAAAAAAAAAAAAAATGCAACAGTTTGATCAACTTATATCAGAGAGGTTTGATGGTGACCCTTGAGATAATAAGAGATAAGCAAATCAAATAACAAC
Organism: Anarhichas minor; assembly: GCF_050575085.1. Classification (NCBI taxonomy): domain Eukaryota; kingdom Metazoa; phylum Chordata; class Actinopteri; order Perciformes; family Anarhichadidae; genus Anarhichas; species Anarhichas minor. The sequence goes on from NW_027466456.1 coordinate 12,159,909, forward strand.
GAATACGAAAGGGCCAGTTCACCCAAATTACAAATTGATAAATAAATGATACATTTTATTTAGCCACACAGTTTCCATTTGCTCCGGATTTTAGATATAATAATAATATTCCTAGTGAGCAGGGTTATATATTATGGGAAAGAGGATGCCACTTTTGCAAAAAGTCTTTAAATGTCTTTAAATTATTGTTTCAATGCTTTGAACATTGAAGGAGCAGGAATACAATATATATTTAATGTAATTTGGATGAACTGAGTCTTTAATGGACTGCCTGGTGTCCTTTCATGATGTTGATAATGTTGTTTCTGTGTCTTTTAATGGTCAACGTGTTTTTTTTCATCATATTTTTTGAGTTCTGAACACTTTGTTTCATTGAGTGAGGACTGGATGATATGGTTTCTTGCTCAAAAACACTTCAATGGTGTGAATTGGTGCTGTCGGAGCCTCAGAGGTTTTGATTTACTCACAGTAGTTTACGTGCACATGTGGATAAGGTTAGTCATTGCCCTTCAGTCCTCTCTGTTTGGGACAAATCTGGAAGACATTTCTTCCAGCTTTGTCCCAAACAGAGATGACTGTAAATGGTTATGAGGAACAACAGAAGGCTGATGGACATCGAGAACGCACGGGACGTCAATGCACTTAGCTTGCTCTGACTCTCCAGCCATCACATTCATTACAGTGTGACTTATGTTTGCCGTGAGGAGCTGCAGCGACGGTTTCTGTCTGCAGCCGACCTTAAAAGACCGAACACAACACCTCTCCGAAAAGTAAACCAGCACTGCTCATCTCTGCTGCAGACAAAAGGGAGCTGGCAGATTATAGAAACAACGAACCACTTAAGTGAAACCAAGGCTTGGAAACTCCAACGCTGACTGGAATATCCCCCAGTTCGCAGTAAATCATGGGCTGTACCAGCCGTCTGTGCACAGTTTATAATTTTCTTGAATGTCGTAAAGGTAATTAATTTAATTGCAAAGGCACTTAACGTGTATTATCTCTGTCTGTGGTCTCTGCAGCAGGATGGGGCTATAAAAGTGTACATAGTTTTTAGTGTAGCCTATGACTAAGCCGCAACACAGAATATGCGACATTCTACCTCTAAAAGGTCGTCATTAAGGATTTGTTTAGTATGAAAACATACCTCAACACATGAATCAGCACTTAAAGTCACAGGCAAATAAATAGCCTGGCCTTTTGCCCACTTTCCTCCAAACAAAACAATAATGTAAAAATTGTATTGAATATACTTCCTGTTAAAGGAGAAATATACAACATTGATATACAACTATTATTTATGTAAAGATAGAGTAGAGTAACGTCTAAATGAAGTACACCAACCCAATATTACCTTATTGTATGTCCTCGTTATACTCCTTGGGACCTTGGGAGTAGCCGTGGGCTACCTCTCAAGGCATCGGTCTTTTTCTCATGAAAAGTCATTAATCCACTGAGAAAACATAACGCCTCCAGCCATGTGCCGAGGCATAAAAAAACGACATATTTCTACATGTACATCTGACTTTGGTTTGGTGCAACTTATCTTTTTAATTAAATTCAAGGAAGTATGAATTATTTCAACATGTGTGTCTCAGCCCAGTGTGCAGGGGCGTCCGGGGATCCCCAGATACAGGAAATGTGGTGTAATGGTTTTATTAGTTCACAAAAAAAGGATTACCAGTTAGTCATAGTGTACTCAATACATCAGAAACAACAAAACTCTTCATATGAGTGAAGCCTTCTCATATTTTGCCAAAACCTCAGCATAAAACTTTTGATAAATAATGGCACTTTATCTTTTTCTAGATCGTCTTCCTCCACCGCAAAAAGACAACTGCTCTCCAAGCTCAGTGCAGCTCATATTTATTTCAGTTTCTCAATAACAGACAACTACATGGTGGTGTTCTTGCATGTAGAGGATAAGGTACGGATAAAAGCTGTGGCTGAATCAAAAAAAAGCAAATTTAATGCTGGACTCTCGTTTTTATGTCGAGCTGTTTCAATGTGTTGCAGACAAACTTTGTCTTACTGAAATGATTCATCCTGTATGTCACGTCCGTGCACTTACAGGAAGAACAGTGACTCAGTTCATGTTAGAGATATTAATCCCCGTCTGCTTTCTGGTGATCCATACCTCCAGAGACCAGTACACTGACTCTAAAAACATTTAGCTTGTGGGATTCTGAATTAAAAAACGGGGAGGTGGTAAAGTGTGAGAGCTGTGTTCTTGTTTTTGCGAAATCATTTGTCGTCATCGATCTCTCAGATCTCACTGTGATGACGTGTACTTCCTGAAGATAACTTCTTATCCTCTTCTTCCAATGAATTTCTGTTGATCCAGTTTGCGCTGCTGTTACACTCTCTGCGGTTTTGTTCTTTCCTCCCACGTCTGCAGGTGTTGAAATATAGCCAAAGCAAAATAAGTTTTCTTTAATGTCGCAATGCTGATGAAATTGTATGTGTAACTCAAGCGACGCAACCCTCAGCTGGCGACAATTATTAGACACTGAACCATTTCTGCCAGATCAGTTGTCATGTGACGTGCACTTTGAGTAGCAGCGGGACGCCAGATTCATTTCCTGAATGATCAACGACTGGGTTTTTGTCTCTCATGTCAGAAATGTTGGTCAACTGTCTGCAGGTTTAGTGGTTTTACTTGTCTGATTTCCCAACATGGCTGCTGCCAAAAGCTCCCTTCCAAACTGTAGTGAGCTTGTTTTCATATTTCTGGAGTACTTTACGTGTTGTGGATTAAACATTTTAGCATGATGTTTGGCAGGTGTAATTTTTACCATGCATGTTAATCATGTATTTAAACGTGTTTGCATGCTAACTTGTGCTAATAAATCTGATATTCATTGACCGCATGGTCATGGCCTGATCCAATCTCAAAGATCAGTATCGGGGCATATTAACTGATCGGTGTCGGCTATATTGAGCTATTGAGCCTGATCTGACCTTTAGTTGTTTTTACTTGCGAAGCTTTCATGATTTTTTTGTATCAGTCTATACATTGTTTTCTAGGAAAATATTGCAAATTATATCTTTAAATGTACTCGTCGCCAGATTATTTAGAATTGAATAAAAGGTCTAGAGGACACATTGTCTTCTTTGCTCTGTGTAAGTTTGATACAGTCGTGTGAATGTAAACTGTTCATGCATTTAAATAAACACTTCTTCTGAGTGTGTAAAGTGTAACCAGGAGTTCAGTAGGAGTTCAGTGACAGTAGGCAGAATGTGGTCTTACAGGAGTCCGTTATGTTATGTTACTACATACTGACTTATCCTCAGTATTGCATTCGTCCAACATTGATCCAGCTCCAAAATCAGCCAAATTGATGACAAGGTGACCGACACACACGAATGAATAAATCCCATGTCACACAGCAGGGCGGCTGTGTGAGGCATATCTTCACTGTCACTGTTGGGAAATGTGGCTGCTGCTATCCCGCAATTGTTGAAACGTGAAACCCCCTCAGTGCTGTTATGATAGTAATCTATGTGACCTTTTACTGTCTTTGGTTGTTTTTCAAAGTGGATTGAATCTAGTATTTCATCTCCTCAGGTCACTAAAGTCTCTGCCAACTGACCTGAATAGTTGGGTTTGAATATAATTTTGACTTTAAAATAATCCGTCTCATTTAGAGGAGATTTTGGGGAAAGCCATGCCTAATCTGACATGAGACTCTTCCTGTTTCTGGGGTTTTCAAGAAATTACCTTGTCTTCCTGAGAAAATGTTTCTTCATGCAGAGAAGCTTCTTTGCTAACCTAAATATCTCACAAGTGATCGGGGTTATAAATATTTATCTAAGAAAGTGCATTGCTTGTATTTTGATCCCTGACTGAATTAAAGATCCCTCCAGCATCTCGAAAGCTCACGAATTAACATGTTGCATCTGTTGTTTATAAGATTGAGACTTTTTGTTTTTACAAAAACAAAATCCAGTGATTGTTTAACTGAGGTTCTGAAAGCCTGAATAAAAGGACACAAACTGTGGTTTATCTAGATTTCCTACTGGCTCTATAAATAACACGCATGCAGACATTCCTCAGATAATGAACAGTGGCGGTCAGTGGTGCTTTAGAGGAGCAGAGATTTTATATATGACGTTCAGTTTACTCCTCACGAGGAGTATCACGGTATCCTCTGTGACCACGACGGTGTCCCATGATGCCATCAGGATTATCTCAGTTTTGGTTTACATATCGTAACAGAAAGCAATCGTTAAAATCTGGAGGTGTGGAGTTTAACTTAAGAGGGCATCTAGGGGGGCATTTGGCAAATGTTAGCATGCTAACACACTAAACTGAAGTCTTGACCATGGTAAAATTCTTCTAACTAACTTATAAACAACATGTTAACGTTGTTATGAACATGGTGACATTAGCATGCAGCTCAAAGCCCCACTTTGACTCATGTAAGTACAGCCTCAGTAACTTTGTGGAAATGCAGTAAATAATACATGAATAATGAGGTGCAAAATGCTACATTTTGCCACAAAAGAATCCTATTTAAAGTGGTGCACGTGAGACATATAACTTCATCAATTATTTCTGGAGCAATAAATTCTTTCTCTCTGGTTGATAAACCATCAAAGTAATTGTATGTGCTACCTTAAGATTTAATAAATCAGCCCCTTTTTAAAAACGTGTATTGTTTTCCATCCTTTCTGCAGAGGTTTTCAGCTAACTGATATTTATTTGGCAGACTGACACATTTAGTTCAACTGTTATTTTAAGAAAATATAACCCAAAGCTCTCTCATCCCCAGAGAGGGACAGCGCCGTGTACTGGCTATCCTCCCTATTAGAGCCTTGCGGCCTCACACAAGAGTTCCCATGTCTTTTGGACTCCAAGGAGATGTTAATATATCACTAGTAAATCTGCAGCCTGACCTTTGACTCTGAGAAGTTTCGGCTGTGAGTCGAGCCAAGCAGCGGGGTCAGAGCAGAGACAGGCTCCCAGCAGGTGAGGTGGATCAAACAGTTTCTCTCTTGTTTATAGAAAACAAGAATACACACTGCATAAATCTGGAGATCTTCTTTCTTTGCACTTTGACCGTTTCAAATATCTGACATTCTTTGATTTTCATCAACGCGGCTGTCTTTTTCTCAAGCCGCCGTACCGAGGAGGCACGCTCTTTTATTGCAAGCAAGTGTGACAGTCACATTGTTCTCGCTGCATCCTGAAACGCACCCAGCCTTGAATTTCCAACCAGACCTCGTCATGATGGCGACGGAGCAAACGGCTGTGAGTTCTCATGCACCGGGCCAAACTTCTGCCAGGACCTGGCTCTCCTCCAGCACAAGAGGTACAAGTGCTCGGCTGCTGCTGCTTGTTGGGATTGGTTCTTAAACACAAATTAAGCTCAGAGTTTTGCCTTTTGACAGAAGCTGTAACCGGTGATCTGAAAAGAACTGCTGAATGCACAGTTTATTTTCTCCTGACACGGTTGGGCAGGCTATTATACTTTGATTCATTCAACTCTAGTAGTTACAACAAAACACATGACGAGGTTTAAAATCTATCCAGATAAAACTTAGGAACATCAAAGTGTACAACATCACTAAAGACACATTGCGACAATTAAAAGGAAACACTATCAGTGTCCTCGGAGAGAAAACAAAGCACATTTTCACCACTGGAGTCATTAGCAGGAATTTGATCACTGAACTGTTTGTGCAGTCGTGCTTATTTGCCCCAAACAGCCAATGTATGAACTCTACAGATGTTAGTAAGCTATAAAAACGTTTCAATTTGAGCGACATAATCCACATCTTTGCCTCATTACGTGCTTTCTAATTCTCATCTAATCTCGTTTTTTTCCATTCAATTAGCTTTTCTTCTGTCTGATAACTCACAGTAACTTAAAGTCAGGATATCTCTGCATCTGCGTCTTTGTTTTTGACCCTTCTTTTTAAAAATGTGTCTCTTATGAGTCCCTCAACTTTATGGAAGTGTAATGCAAAATCACAAAAGTTAACCTTCAATTAATATAAATAATCACCTTCTAATGTGGAGTGATTTTAATAACAGAGGATTCACTCTTGTATTATTGTATCAGTTTGGTGAACCAACTTTGTGAGAAGAAATTACCCACAAACATGGCAATTGGAGATGAAGCGGTACACTGTAGAACTGACAAAACAGCCTACATTACAGTATGTCCCCTGGTCTGATCTGTGTCTTTGTTAATATCTGATGGGAAACAGGAGCGGTTTTTTTATTTTAGGTCAAACTTGTTTTGTTCTTCTTCCTTGTTCCTCCTGCATGCACCAATGGAGGGTGTCCAGCTGTTCCAGCTGTTTGAGAAACTGTTGATGTAATTAGTTGAGTTACAAAGTGGTGTCTTACTGGAAATCCATGTTTATATTTTTTCAGGTATTTTTATTTGCAAACATTTGCTGGTTTGTCAAGAAAGTGGTTTCCTCTCTTCTCCGTGAGCCTCAGAAATGTAAATCTTACTCAATCTGCTTTACACACTTCTCAGACATGTTAACGTTTAGCCACAATAATGGTTTTATGAGAATATGATCACTTTGGGTGCGACTATATCCTAATTCTGTCCCTATAAAAGCAGCAGTAAACCTGCAGGAGTCATACTTAATTTCCGGAGTGAGGATTATAAAACCTAATAAAGCTTCTGAAATCTGATCCTGTATTCTTTCACTGGTTGTTTTTTGAGTTTAGTTGGTGCATCGGTACGTAAGTTGTGTTTATTTATAGTGTACAATATCTAATTGTTATCAATATGTTTAAGTCTAAAAATAAATGTTAAAATCTAACTATCAAATAAAAAAATGTATAAAAATAGATGGATAATTGTATGTTATCCTTCATCTGTCATCTCAACTGCATCATATGTTTTTGCCGATTTTTCAGTCAGTCGTCTCCAGAGCTCCTCCATATAACAAGATTTGTTATTGTCATCTGTCACAGGAGGAAAAGCACCAAAAATGTAACATTGTCAGCAGAATATTTACAACTCGCATCAGAAACTTCACACCCAACACTGCAGTAACAAGTGGGCATTGTATAATGTGTTGATGTTGCACTAAAAATATGAATTAACTGTCTTTAAAGTCACTATTTTTTGTTAATTTTAGAGTTTATTTGGCTTTTGACAGTCACATGCTCAGGTCAATGACTGACTTTTTATTGTACTGGGAAATGTGCTGATCATTAAACTAAACCCTGACTAAAAGCCTGTAAACTCTTTCACAACGTGAGTGAAGCTGTTGAAGAGCTGACCTTTGTTTCGACAACGCATGCCGACATTTCTACAATCAATAAATTAGTGTTTTCATTCCAGCAAATGAGATGAAACATTGAACAAGCACCAGACGCTCGCTCAGCAATTTGCCTACACACACATTGAGAACATAATAACACTAACATACTTGTACTGATTATCCATTTACAAACACACACACACAAATATGTACACACAAAAACACGTGTGCTACATTTTGTACAAACACAGAGGGATAGTGCAAACATAATGAAAACACAAATACACATGTATTTGACGCAAAAACACAATTAAAACACAACTAAGTAGCGCAAATAAACACAGACATTTCATTTCCACCTCCTGACACAGATTTATCCGCATAGTTTGACCCTCTATCTCAACTCTTCATGTTTCCCAGGAGCACCCAGAACACCCAGTGACGCCTCCCGTTTCAATGGAGACGGGGTTCGCTACAAAGCCAAGCTGATCGGCGTGGACCCGGTGCCGTACGCCCAGGGTGAGAAGATGTGCTGGGACTCTATGATGAAGCTAAAGGTATATAGTCGGTCCATCCTCCAAAGCCAAATCAAACTCACCTTCTATCACCTCTTAGTCAAATCTGGTTAGTCTGTGAGACGATGTGTGATCACAATTCCGCCTGAGGGGGAAATTTGTGTACAAAAGTGCACAGCAACCTATCTGATATAGTTGTTGAGATATTTCACTAATACCCAAAACTGTCAAACTCATGGTGGCGCAAGAAGAAAAGTGAATGGATCACCAAAGTCAGTAGGGTTCATCCTCTGGGGACCATCAATGCCTGTACAACATTTTATCTTAATCCATCCAGTATTATCATTTTTGGCTTTTTGCCTGTATTTGATACAATAAATGTCCCGGGAGTCGATTGGTGGACGTTGTGGTCAGTGGCATGGATAATGGTTGGTACTTGGGTTAACAAAACAAGTATTTTGTATTTTATATTTGAAATCATTTTGATCACTTTGTTGAAACCCGTTTTCACTTTAACATGAAAGACCTTTTAGTGTCATTCTCATTAAAAACGTCTCAGTGACTGGGTTCCTCGGATTGAAAAGGAGTTGTGGGGAAATGCCTGCAGTGCAGAAGTGGGATTCCCATATATCCGACATCCTGCCCTGACATGTCAATGACTTCAAGCCCTCCAATCTCACGGACAGCTTTTAAAAAAACAGACCACAGGGGCAGAACACTTCTGAGGAAGAACTGGAGGCGAATCAGTGTTAAAAAAACAAACAGATATTCATAGTCGGATGTTTTTGCGCCCCCCAGTGATCATGTCAAAAAAGACACTGACCACAAAACGTTTAACACCTTAAAAGCTATAATCAAACAATCAATATTCGGCGAGAGCGAACAGTCAAAAACTACAAATAGTGGCTTTAATATCATCTGTATAAACATTTATTTCACTTTTGAATAAGTCTGCTCTGACCTACCACACTTTAAACTCAGCTCTTCTGACTTTGCTCCTATTTCAAACCGCTCAAACTTTTTCTTAATACCCCGTCTGTGTTAGGGCTTTGACGCAGCAGCAAGGAGACAGGGGAAACACAAGCAGAGAGTCTGGTTGAAAGTTTCCTCAAGTGGACTGAAAATGGTGGATGAAAGGACCGGGGTGAGTCACACTCCACATGTCGATTTCCACATTTTGTTGTCCTGTAGAAACTCCGGTTGATGGATAATCTTGTGCACAACTACAACAACCATCGTGGTTTTCCAATGGAAAAAACTAAATGCTTAACTCGTGCCCGATAACATTTGCATTCTTTTCTATTTTTCCAGTTCAATTACCAGGTTTCCTCCAGATGGTAAAACTGAATATTTATACAGCTGACACGATCAGTGGCATACAATTGTTTATCAATACTTTGCTCTCTAGTTTCCTCGACAAAAGGGGGAGTCTAATGAGTCTAGTTTAGTCCACCAAAGATAGATTATAAAGGATCCCACCTCAGTTAGAAGTCAAGATCTCTATTTTCTGCGAAACCTTTGAGAAGGGGTCGTTAATGAGGAACAAGTGTTTCCCATGTGAAGTGAAACAAGAAACGCCAACAGAAAAATTGCACACAACAGCTAGAGAAGCAGAAACCGTTTGAGATCAGAAACCAGACAAAACAACTTAAATCTGGCTGCATTTTATGGTTATGATCATCTAAATTTCCCTTTTTTTCTTGCAGTAAAACCTCAAATTCTCAATCTTTTTCTCAGGCTGTACTTCATGACCATGACAGGAGCAGGATCAGCTCTTTGACGACAGATGAGTCTGACCCCAGAGCTCTGGCCTACGTTTACCAGCACCAAGACACCTGCAGCCTCTTCTACATCAAGACAGCCAACCTGGTGCCGACACACAGTACTACATGTTGTGTGCCGCCCTGCAGTGAATGTGTTTGAGGTGCAGTGTGACGTTTTTTTCTGTGTCCATCAGGCAGAACCGGTCCTAGCTGACATTGAGGAGGTTTGTCAGATTGTGGACCAGGAGACGCCACAAGAACCTGCAGAGGCACCGACGCAAGTCAGAGTAAACCGCTATAAGTGGGGGGTTTCTTTGGTACATGGGTTGTGTTTTTTTCCGTCAACACTGCGTTCAATTTTGTTTGCATGTTTTTTCCAGACCAATTCCTTACTGCTACTAAATGACAGTTCAGTCCCTCCAGCTGAGGTAAATGACAGAATGAAACAGCTCAGTTTTATTCCGAAAGGTTGAACAACCCCTAAATATTTTGCTGAGGTTTATCGCTGAACATCTCTTTTTGTGTTGGAACAAAGCTTTTCAATGTAGCTTCATTTGCAGGGACCGGCTTCTGAGGATGTCTTCAGTCCCCGGACAAATTCTTCTTCAGGACAATCAAACCAGGTACAATAAACAAAAAACACAATATCACACAATGTGACTGTGATGCACCAGAACCACGAGAATCTTTGAGAATTTAACAAACAAACTATTGCAGTCAGAACAACAGAAACATTAAACAAATTCAATTTCAGAATATAAATGTTTTCAAGTCTAAATACTGAACAGCTGAGAGGTTTATGGCAGTTAAAGGGAGCTAGTTAGCCAGCTGCTCACCTTCTAAGATCATAAACGTGAATAAATGAGTTGATGTAGCATCTCTATTTTAGTCAGATTTTTATTTTATTCATATTATATATAATATGTTTATGTATAGTCAGCTATGATGTGGCTCTTAACAATGAGGGTCCTCAGCTAAAAGAGCACATTTAACCATATACTACTGTTAAATACTGTTGATAAATACAGACTGTGGTGTTTGTGTGTCCACAGGCCTCTTTTAGTAATGACCTGATGGAAGTCTTCTCCATCCAGAGGGAGGAGCCGCTGATGCCCGACCAGAGCTCCTGCACCAGCCAGCCAGGTAAGTTTCAACATGAGTCCAGGTTTTCTTCAAGAACTGCAAGTCACATACGAAGCGTAATTGATATAAAAATGTAATTTTACGGGTGAAGTATTCCTTTAACCATCTATGACCTGAAACATTTCATGTGCAGCGCCAGTTGGGGGCAGCACAGAGCCTGGCTGAAGGGGAAGGAGAAGGAATGCCTAATTCAGGGCATAATAATCCATTTCCTTCTTATTTAGTCCCCCCCCCCAAGTTTCTTCCATAATTTGCTTAATTTAAAAAAATGTAGCCTATTTACTATAGTTTTTTCTTTACATAGTCCCAGCAGTACTTTAACAGGCAAACAAAGCACATCACACACAACATTGGTTAAGTGCGTTTTTTTGTAACTATTGTGGCCAAACATTATAGAATTGGAAGAGGCTTTTCTCATCCTTTCTGTGTTTTTTTTGCAGTAAATTGTGAGAAACTGGACTCAGGTTGATGAGTGTATTTCCTATTTTCCTTCTATTTTCTGTTTAAATAGTATAAATACGTAGAGAGGAGGGAAGTTACTTCAAGCCAAACATTTACTTTAGTTTCATTACATTTTAGATATAACTGGTTTGAGACTTTTGCTTGTTTTGTTTATAGTAGGGCTGCAATTAACTATTCATTTAATTATTGATTCATCAGATTATTTTCTAGATCAATCATTTCTTCTATAAAATATAAGAACATGTTAACAAATGCCCATCCCAGTTCCTCAAAGTCCAAAGTGATGCTCAAATCCAAAAACGAGATATTCAGTTTAATATATTATTCAGAGAAAAGCAGGAAATCTAAAACTTTTCAGAAGCTGAAACAGCATTTTCTTTTTGGAATGAAAAATTAATTTTCAAAATAGTGACAGATCATGAATTGTTGCAGCACTAGTTTGTAGTTTTGATTGGATTGCGATTAACAGGAGTGGACACACGAAGGCACAGAACATGTTGTGGTACAGTCCTTTTTCAGACGAGAGGGAGGATTCAGACAGAGACCTAGCTCAGAGTTTATCAGTTTGATATCCTATCATGCAAATAGATAACATCATAAGCATCAGGCTGTTCTGCAATAAAACTACAGGACCATCAGACAAACACTGACCACTTCCTTCCTGCAAATCTCATTGGTGACTCAGTGTCACACACATCACACTGTGGTGTTAAATCTAATGATTTAATTTCCCCACAATCTGCCTGCTGACGTGTTTAATATCTACTCTGGTGAGGAATGACATCACTCCCATAGTACAGCTGATAAAGAGTCACATTTTAATATGATATACAGTCAATCAGAGGAATATGAAGTGTTTGCTGTTTTATTATCTTCATCTCCTCCTCGCTACAGTAGTGGAACAAGTTTAAAATCCCCATGTCTGGAGTTAAAACAACAATTCTTTTGTTTTGTATTGAAACGTGTCTCCAGGATGAGTGTGCGAGTAGTCGGCAGTGTGATGTTCATATGTTTGTGGTTAGGCACTGTTATGTACGCCTTCAACATTAGAGGCCCAGGTTCACATCCTGTCTCTTTGTGGTGGTCCTTTATTATTACTTATGACAGTGACCTTTCCATTGCTTTAACCACGTTAGTAAGTATATTCGTTCATACAGCACCTCTCACGAGCAGAACGTCATAAATTGCTTCACAAAAGAAAAAAAAGCCAACCGATACAAAAAATAAATTCTGACATAATCAAAGTGGTTTTATACCTAAATGAACCACACAAATCAAAAACTTTGCTACAAAGAAATCATCAATACAAACTGAGTTTACGGTTACAACTAATGTTTTTTTTTTATTATCTGTACATTGTTTTTATAATGAAGGTGTTATCAGTGTGTAGCAGTTAAGAAGATCTATACATCAGAAATGGAATATAATAAGTATGTTTTCTTTGTTGTATAATCACCTGAAAATAAAAAATGAGCCATTATGTCTACAGCGGGTCGTCTTAGATGGCCATCATGTTTCTACGGGGGGTTATGTGCTGCAACTAATCGTTTCTGCACATCAATAGTTTAAAAAGGCCAAAACAATATTTCGTTTCTTAATTTATGTTCTTCTTGTCTCTCAGAGTCTCCGCAGCCAACGCTCTCGGCCTCTCAGATCCTCTCCATGTTCCCTACACAGCCAACAGGGGGCTCTCCGTACTCCTCTCCCCCATATTCTCCCCCATATTCTCCCACCACCATGCCCTGGGGCCAGCAGGGGTTTCTGGGGAATCAGTGGGCAGCTCCAGCTGCAGCGCCCTGGCCCACAATTCAAAGCGGTATGGCAGCATGGGCACCAGCAGGCATCGCAGCGCCCCCGGCAGGGGGCCAGATGATGATAGGAGGAGGCACATCTGCTTCACCCACAGCTGTTAACGGGTACCCCAGCCCTCTAAACTCCCTCTATTCCCCCGCTGGAGCAACTGGACCACTGCAGTCAGTATCTCCCCACTTGGACCATAATCTGCTCTTGTGATGAACTGGTTAGAACGGGGAAAAAGTGTTATTGAATTGAAAATTGTTGTCTTTTGTGTTGTTATTCAAGAAAATTGTAAGATTTAAATAATCAAACATGTCGGTCACAGTTACAGTATGAAGTTTACTGTCTGTTTACTGGAAAATACGAAAAGCTCATAATCAATCATCAATTATTAATTGATAGTATTCGATATTAATCATGTTTCATTTTACCAGCTCATATATGTTCTGTTTTATGAGTTTATCTGGTACTCTAAATTCATTTTCATTTCTTTATTTGGTTTCTACTTTTTACTTTGCTTTTTCTTTATGAAATTACAATTTGCTGTTTTAAAAAAAACATGTCTTCAGGTTTGCTCATAATGCAGAATAAAATGCAGGACGTACAAAGAAGCAAACTAAAATGACGTAATTCTGTTTTACCTCTTTCTCTAAACCTTTCTCTTTTTTGAAATAGAAGAGGGAAATGTCTGAACACTGAAAGACAAATGAAGACAGACAACATTACTTCACAGTGCCGTCACATGTTACTGTACATTTACGCAAAATGAAAAATCTGACCCTTTAAAAATAAATTAAACAAATTGGCTGATGGCATGTTAATGTTTCTCTACTGTTGATGTTGTGGCGCTGTCACTCACCCTGTTGCCAACGCTGACATACAGAGCATTTCCTCATTTGCAGTGAGCTTAGTGACACAGGTCTGTACAGCAGCATCAGCCTGGATACTGAATCACTGCTGGACATGGGACACTTTTTCCAGCTTTAAACCATCACTAAAGACAAACTATGGTAAGGAATTGTTATTTACTGTTATATTTAGAAGGTTATGTTGTTGTTTTTATTATATTCGTCAATGGAGTGATTCCTAACTCCTCCACAGCACCTTTCACACCGTTTCTGGTCATTTCCTCCTAACATTTCCTCCTAAACATCAAGGAGTCTATGAATAACCTGACTGCTGTAGAAAGACCATCAACAGATTGTTTCGCCGGGGTTCAACCTCAGTTTCCTTCTGTTATATAAGTAAATACTCATTGAATCACCTTTAAAACTTTTAACCGGGTTTAAAATCCTGCAAATTCATGATCTAAACAACTGGCTACAGTTGTTCTCGACAGTAATTACATCATTTTCACATTGGGAGGGGAAGTTGGATTTTGCTGATGAAAGAAAGCTTTATTGCACACAGCTATCAGTGGTTAATGATTCACTGTGTGCTCAGTGCTGCTTTACTTCTCTATCTTTCTCTCTTATTCTTAAACTACACCAGTTAAATACAGAAAAGGTTGATATTGTCTTTAAGTTGTAAAGGACCCTGAGCTTCCTCCAGGTTTTTCTCCAAATCAAGGTTTTAAGATCATCACAACGCCACTGAAACCAGACTAATTATTGTACACTCGGCAGTTCTTAAACATGCCAACAATAAAATAAATCAATTATTTCTGTAACAGAGACTGTGCGGAACCTAATATGTGAGAAAATCTAGTACTAGCTGAATATATTTAATCAAACTTTATCTGTGTAGCACCTTTCGTACAGGTTGGTGCAATTCAAAATGCTTTATGACTGACAAGCTGATAATATCACAAATCTTAACATGTAGTCTTAACAGAGATCAACAGAAGACATCAAAAGAGTCCATCGATATTTCAGTAAATATACAAAACTACAATATGAGTTATTAAGTCATATCTCATTTGACCTGACTTTGTCTTTAATTTGTCACTTGGTTGATAATAAAATGTTTTTTCTCAGCGTTATCACTTTTTTTTCTGCAGCACACCTGCACAGCTACAATCTGTGGCGACACCGTTTCAAAAACATCTGCGATAATGTGTCAGTGCCAACTCACACACACACACACACACACACACACACAGAGAGAGACACACACACACACACACACACACACACACACACACACACACACACACACACTGCACCTCTGCAGATGCTCGCTGACTGAAGGTGAACCCGTCTGCGTGTCGTGTGTGTGTTTTGTGGTGTAGAGAGAAAAGTTTTTGTCTGTTTCCTTTGCTCCTCGTATCAAGAGAGACGACTGCCAGCAGAGCTTGCAGCTTATTTGTGCAGCAGTGACAGAGCAGGATGCTGAGGTACAGAGGTGTGTGGTTGTGAGCACTTCCTGCTCCTCTTTGCACCCCCTGTTTGGTTTTGTTACAGCTTTAGGTGTTCAGGCAATAGATGGTGTAATTCCTTCACTCCTGTTTTCATTTTGTCAACATAAAGGAGAATGAGACATATTAATTCATAACAAACTTTCTTCTCATTTCCATAATGTTTCCCTCTTTGTTCATTATATTTTTTAAATCAGACAACCGTTGCTCTATTTAAACAAACTTCTGACTTCGCCTATAGAAGTTAAACTCAACCAATGATATTATTTCTGCCTGCTGACGACTGATGCTCTGTTTTAAACTGCTCCGAGCACTTTATTCAAATTCCCTTTTTTTGGGGGGTAATTTGTGTCGGTGAGAATGACAACATTCAAACCCTAAATGACATCACAGAGATGTCTAAAAATGAGAACTTCCATTCTTACAAGATGACAGAGTTGTGTCAGACTTTCTGTCTGTTTTAAATTTCATCTACGCTAAACATGTTTTCAAAAGTGAATAAATACACACTCCTTGGCCCCTTTATTAGGTACACCTTCAGTAATTGTTGACACGGTCAGAGAGCTCTACTATGGTTATTACTGAGGTCATAGTTTGTGGTGAGTTTGTAAATGTATGTGACAAGAAAAACCTCTCAATATTATAAAGTCCGGTTCAACCCCACTGCAAACTACAACCTCAATAATAAGCACAAAGTTACATTAATATTTCTCTGAAGCTGTCGACCATAACAGAGCATTAGTATCTTTGTAAAGGTATAGTTCACAGCTCAGCTGTCTTATTAGTATGCATTTGATTTGACTAAAGTTGTCACTGAGCGTAAAAACTCCTCTCACAAATACAGACAGCAGAGTTCAACTTAGCAGCAGTGCTGTGCAGTTCAGTGTGAGGAACCATACAGGAAGTGACATCTGATAAGAAAAAAGAGTCTGACAATAGTTTCTGATCACTAGCAGAGAGCAGAGGGTTCATGATGCAAAGACAAAGGTAATGACACTAAGATAGGTTGTAAGTATGTTAGTAACGTTTACTTCTGTATTGCCTTTCAAAACCAGGTGCTTCACAGGTGCACAGAAAATACTCTATCATATCATTTAAAAATAATTTCTGGGGAGTGGTCTGAACAAAAATAAAAACAAACACAAAATAAAAACATAAAATCATTCCAGTAATAACTAGATATCCAAACGCCCATCTATAAAGATGCTCACGTGAGAGTCATGTGACCGATTTTTTGAGCTTACATTTTTGCATGATATTGTCAATGTGATACTAATGTGTGACCAAAATATAAAGGAAGTAACAAAGAGAACCTCTTCGTTCTCTTAGGCTTAACTACACTTTAAAAATCTGTCTCAGAGAAGCATTGTTATTAAAAAAATAAGGTCAGCGTCACTCTTTAAGTGTCACTATGAAATGTGTTTCAGTTTAATGTATTCAGTCAACTGCAGTTTTCAGTACAGCAATCATTGACATCATGTTACAAATTAATTTGTCCAACTGCACTGAGGTAAACTGTAAATTTGGACAGAGAGAGTTGTAGTATCGGACCGTTACGCGGTGTTGGCTCACCCTTTACTTCTATTGCTTCCATCTAAAGTCTTGATAAAAGAAAACATTCAGCCATCTGTTTAACAGAAACATACTTTTTATGTATCATAAGAGATCCTTAATATGATCACAATCTCTAACAGTATTTGTTGTTACTTCTTGCAGCCGTTAATATCTTTCTGTTCAGACTACACTGTTTAAAGTTGTGTCTGCTACAAAGAGTTGGAAACTTCTCAGCTTCGTGAAGATCAAAACAACCAGGAAACTGTGTTGGTGTGTTCTCACCTTGTAAAGAGAGCGTTTGATGGGCGATGTGTGTGTGCGTGTATTTGTGAGAGTTGGGAGGGAGGGGGGGGGGGGGGGGCATGCCTTGCTGCATGCTGTGCTGCTAACTTCCTGCTTTAGAAACAGACCAACTGCAGTTGAGTTTGTGCTCCTGTGTTGTTGTCAGGAGGAGAGCATTGATGTGAAGTCTCTGAGGGCCAGGTTCAACAACAAGGCCAGCACCTCGGACACCAGCAGCCGAGACAGCGGCTCCCCAAAATCTCCACGACCTGGGTTTGGGAGACTGATACTGCCCCTGACGGAGAACGATCTGGCTCATCACAGACTGACTCCTACGGTTCCTCCTCCTCCGACGGCTAGTCCCGGCCTGGTCAGGTTCCCGAGAGCAGAACCGATGGCAGCCTCCATCCCCTCCAGACCTGCTTCCTTCCCTCGAGCGCCTCCCAATCCTGGAATCAGAGCACCCATCCAGCCAGCAGACCCCGGCAAGGTCAAGCTGAAGGGGGAGTTGCTACAGAACATGATGCTGATGCACCAGAGGCCTCCAGGCACCAAAACAGCCCTGGCTCCAGCTCAGTCCCCTTCACTAGCTCCCACCTCCACACCTCTGCCGCTCCGACAGCAGACCCGACAGAGGAGTGCAGGGGACGTGACCCCGCTGAGGAGGCCACTACCCCCTGAAGGACGCAGGCCTTCGAAGCACAAACGGCCTCCCAATGTCAACCTGGAGCCCTTTCTGAGGCTTAACCGAGGACCTGCCCTTCCTGCTCCAAGAAAGAGTGACGGTGAGTCTCTCGCGCTTGTTCGCTCACAGATTTGTAATTATGGACTCAACTCATAAATGAAAGACGATCTGACATTTCTGGTGTGCACTGGAATGTCTATGCATATATCTTTTCTATATCTTTGAAGACAAATATTGATATATCTATATATAGATATACAGATTTTTGATGGAAATTTAAGAGCATTAAATTGAATGTGAATCTGGATTTTAGCCTTTTTTTTCACCGTCCTTTCAAATGTGTACATGTGACTGTTGATTGATGGTTGTCTGTCTCATTTAGCCGTGTATTTCTTTGCACATTTGGTTTGTTTGTTTCTCCCAAGCAGGTTCCTCGGACTCAGCAGGCAGAAAGATGTCCTTACCTGCAGTCATCAGTCCTCCAAAACCGCCACAAAGATGCAACAAACCCAAAGGGCTGCCGCACCAAGTTGCTTCCATGTGAGTATTTAACTAGTTCACAAGATGCTGTGTTTTAATTTAATGTCATTTTCCCCATCTTTAAGTACATAATCAGACACAATAAAATCTCTGAGAATGACACAATACAATCCTATTCTTATTTTCATAAGCACTTTAGGGAAAATTAGTCATCTCAGGGACTCAAATTTTGAGTTTGAGCATTTTTATAAAATGAGGAATATCTGAGCACATTTTTCTAAACCTTTGCAGCGTGCAGATGTCAAGCGGTCCAAGATAAATGCCACATAACCAATTGCTTAATAATGAACAGGTTTCTTGATTGCAGGGACATTGAGGATAACCAGGACTTCTATGATGACATTGCAAGCTTTGAGAAGAACGGTAACAATTGCAGACTGTTTATTGGTGCATGGCTCATTTTCTTGTTGAAGCTATTGTTCCTCCTTTTGAGGAATTAAGGAAAGAGTTTTGACTTATAATAACTTGTATTGGTATTAAGAAAATGTGACACTGTTTCAAATGGAAGACAATCCTTTCATGTTTTTGTCTTGTGTGACTTTGCAGAATCCTGGAGCGACAGTTCACAATGTATAAAAGCGGTAAGCACAGAAAACCGAAACTGAACATTTAACTTACTGTAAAGTGAGAATCCCTCCCATTTTAAGATTTCAATTTCCCCTAAAACAAGAGAATACAATCAGAATGAAGTTTAAATTCCAATTTAAACTTCATTTGTATTGCTGGAATATTCCTTTATATCGGTGAAAGAAATGACGATTAAGTTAAATTTATTGTCAGTGTTGCAGACACTGATATTCTTACTGTTTATGAATGTGTCTTTGTTCTTTAAAGTTGCAAATAAAGCCTTTTCTGTTGCAGGATGATGATGACGTGTATGAGTTTATTGATGAGTAAGTATAAACCCTCTGCCTTTACCATTAAACCATTGTGTCTGTTAAGCGCTGCACTGGCTAAAAGTAGACTGTGGCTGCAGCTGCTGACATGAAGCAGGAAAGTGTTTCTTTTGACTGCTTCTGTTATTTTTGCACCTACCGAAACAGCTACTATTGCAACAACCACTACTGCAAGCACCATTACCTAAAAGGCTTTCGCAATTAGGGTTTTTTGCATTAGAGGCAACTTCAAACTATCCTAAATAACATAAATGTCTGCTTTAGATATGAAGTCACAAAGGAACAGCATTTAATGTAGGGTAGGGTATTTGTTTCTGTGATTTAACATGTTTACTGTAGAAGGAAACTTTTTTTTACAAATGTTTGTGAGATACTGCAGTTGGTAAACAGCTTACTGAGAAGTGCTCAGGGCTGAATCATGTTTTGTTTTTGTTGTTTTGTTTATTTGATATAAACATCCCAGTAACTGTACATTTTGGCACATAGACTAGATGCACTGTGTTTAGTGTTTGTAGCAAAATACAAATGTACAGCACCTGTCCACAGGACGATTGTTATCATTTATGTAACATGTAACACTAATGTTTAGTCATTTAAAGTATTAACCCCAAACATTCACATTTTACCAGAGAGTCAAAGTAATGGGACTACTATGCAAAAATCAAAATATTTAGTATTATTAAGACGTTAGTGATCAACTTCAAGCACAGCCATGTACAGTCTCACAGAGCCACCAGCATTGAGATTCTTGTAGAGGCTCGTTATTAATGTAGTAAGAGTATGCTGTGATGTGAAGAACTGTCTAGAAATGTGACATGTCATTACTCATCATTTGAATTGTTCTATTGTAGGGATCAGTTGGATCTAAATCAGTTAAATGCTGAGAAGCAAAACAAGAAAGAAGAAAAGAGTCAACAGGTGCAGGAGAAAAGAAATCTGACGGAACGTCAGAAAAATGAATTGAGGAAGAACTTTCAGGTACTTTCAACCTTTGTCTTGCATGAAACACTCCAAATCCAACTTCAGTAGATCAAACAGACTTTTTTTAATTTTTTGACATGGATACAATTTTAATAGAATGCACCACCTGTGGGTCAAGCCAAATATTTTTTTGACATTTACATAACATATATTATGTAAATTAATATGTCTGGAAACTAATTAATCCAGCATTAACATATCAAGCATTGAGGTTATTCAAATATATACTTCACCCACATACAAATCTCATTTGTTTCTGTTGACTGTCAATCTCTTACAGCTTTTTTTTTTATGTCCATCTGTAGTTGCAAGGGGAGGTGGAGGTTCTTCATACAGCCAGAGTCCGGCATGACTGGCATGGAGGAGGAAAACTGGAGCTCAGCGTACAACAAGGAGAAAGCGTGGAGATCCTCCGAGTTAAGAACAACCCAGGAGGCAAATGGTTGGCTCGCTCGCTGAACGGAAACTGTGAGTTTCACTTGAAAATTCTATCAAGGATGTATAGAAAACCTTATAGTCTGAACCACTCATTAGTGCCATAATATTATCTATCTATAACAATTTGGCATATCGATATTTTATCTGAATTTTTTTGAAATATGCCTTGGCCCTGTAGTACCGTCTGCAATTATTTTGCTTTAGGAAGCAAGGTGTGCATGTACTCTTCTATTGATGAGGACGAATTTGAGTTTAGATCTTTAGTTTGAAGACATTTTGTCTGGGTGTTTTTGCCTCTGTGGTCATGCCGTGTCTCTAACGTTATTATGTGCATAAACATTTTAACATATATCATGTTATGCAGATGATACACAACTATCTGTAAAACCAAAAAATCCTGGTGGCCTTGTCTCTTACAACCTCTCAGTCTCTTTCGTATTGCATACTTGCTCTAGTGTTTGATTAACCTTTCTAGTAATCGATATTTAATATGCAAGCAATGATAGAGGGCAAGATGTCCAAATATCAGAAAATAATGGGCATGTTAAAAACAATGAAAGGTGTCATAAACCAAAGCAGAGTAACATTCCCTCTCCTGAGAAAGTGAGACTGTGAAAAGTATTTCGACGTTTTAAGTTTTTTGTTGGTTTGAAGTCCCTTCGACAAATGTTTATGTTGATTGTTTCACAAGTAAATTACATTCTTCTGATGCTGTGTTACCTTGCAGATGGATACATCAGTAACACATGTGTGGATGTTGACTATGAAGCAGTGAAACGCAAATTGCTCCAGTCCAAAAAAATAGACACACCACAGTTGCCTCCACCACCTCCAGACCCCCCACTGTTCGATATCAGCGACAGGTATACAGTAGATCATGTTAATCCTATTTAACTTTTTTCTTGTTATATTTTGAGAAAAATGTTTTAATATTCTATAGCCAACTTTTCCCAAAGGTTTAAAGTCTTTTTTTTAAAGTCAAAGGTTTAAATGTTTTTCCTAGCAGTGCGTAATCCACCTAATGGTTTTTTGGCAATGTTTTCTCAGTTTCACCCACGTCTGTTCCAACTAACATGTAATGTTTCCTCTAATCTGCAGCATGCTTCAGGATGACGGTAAGTGACAACACACCACACATAAACATTATTGGCTGATGAAGATTAATGCCAATTCTAGTTTAATTTAACTTAATCATTGCTCAACAGAAACAATATGTATTAAGTCCAGCTTGTTTGTTTTGATTCATTGTTTTCTTTTGATAAAACATTATATATTTAATAGGGATTCACAATAGAGATTCATGAGTATACGCCACTAGCCATTGGTAAAACATCTTTAAAAGTCTTTTCCTATTCAATTACTGTTCACAATTAACAGCTTCAACTGCAGTTGAAGGAGTTTTACACAATAACACTCCGTACAGTTTGCTAAAGCTCAATAGAATATTTGACAATTTTAAGAGTGAGATAAATTACCAACTTGATCCCTTGAATATTTCCATGAAATAAGATGCTTAGCTTGCTAACTTTATCTTACTCTTTTCTCTGTGTCAATAACTTGCTAATAACAAATAATGTTAACTAAGATAAGTATTTATTTACGAGAAGAAAAAAACATTTTAGTTTTTAGTTTCAATGTACCTTTTGTTTTGTCCTCAGATGACTATGATGACGTTCAACCAATAACTGAGGATTTCCCCCCACCACCGCCTGACATCAGGTATCTGTTCACTGAGAGCGAACAGGAAATGAGAGCCTGAGATAGTGACAGCTCAGTGCAGGTCCAGTATCTGTGTAATGTAAAGCTTTATTCATGTGGATCTGAAAAGTGATGAGACTGCATGAGGTAATGTTCAATACAGAAAGAAACCAAGAATAATCTACCTCTAATTAAATGTAATAATCTGCGGGAGGCAATTCATGAGCAAATGTGTCGTTGGTAAATGTATTTATATGCTTCTTGATTGACTGCTAAATCATCATAATCTTTTTTCAGCATCAATCCCAAAGTGGAGAAGGAGTTAAGGAAAAGATTTAAGGTAAAAGGTTTTCACACTTTCACACCAGAAATGTGTTTTTCTTTGGTAGATAAAACAAAGTGTCATCAGCATAGCAATAAAAGGAAATAGTTGTCTTGTTTAATATTTGTTCCTGAATCCAATTCCTGAGTCCATAAGATGACAAGTACAGTAAGAAAAGAACAGGGCCTGCAGTGGTTCCTTGAGGAACTCTACATGCAACCGATAATGATGAGAAGCACAATGTCCACATGATGAATAACATTAATATGTTACATAGAACCCATTAAGACAAAAAAAATGGATCTCTGGAACTGATGTTTCACAGTATGAAGGGCCTCTCAGGGTGCTGCACACCATGATGGTGGATCCTAATTGTGTCATAAAGAAGCCAGGAGGCAAGGATCTGCGCGTGACTCAAGGAGAAGTTGTGGACATCATCCAGGTCACCAACAGCAAGAAAGCTCTGTGCTGCAACCGGTTTGGAAAATGTACGTAAACACTTCACATCATGATCTTCGTGTCGTGGTTAGAACTTTTGCTGCAGAGTTCTGGATTAATTGTAATCTATGTATGATGATGGCGTCAGGAGATCAAGTTTATTACAATTAAACCCATGAATGTGTGTAACCCAAACCTAACCACAGGAATTCATCCAATAGTTGTTGAGATGTTTTAATTAAAAGAAAAAAAATTGTCAACCTCATGGTGGCACAAGATGAAAAGTCATGGCATCACCAAAGTCAACAGAGCACATTGTCTGGGGACAATGGATTTCAGACCAGAGTTTTGTGCCGGTCCATGTGGTGGATATTGAGATATTTCACTGCACAAGGGAACACTTTGACCTGCTGGTGGTGCTAGAGGAAACGTCACGGGTTCACCAATTCAGTAACAGCTGTATTTTAATTCAATGCAACTGTTTTACACATAGTCTGTTGTTCTCACCTCTCACAGATGGTTATGTGTCCAGATCTCTTCTTCTTACAATGTAAGTGAATCTTTATCAGTTTAATATGTGGCCCTGCCACCATTAGCATTACTTTAACTTAGTCTCTATATGAGTACATAATGACCTTCAACCTGAGGACCTATTTCTACTTTCTTTGAGTGTTTAGTAGAGATGTTTCTCGTTGCAGTTTAAGTGTAAATATGTTTTACATGCACATCTTTCCTTTTCATCTACAATTGATATAAATGCATTTTGTTATCATTCACGATTGCAGTAAACAAAGTTATAAACTCAATTTGATGTCATGGTAACGAGTTTTAGGTCTAGAAACGTCAATAGAAATAATTGTTTTGCAGACTGTTTAACATCAGTCTTCCTTTGCAGGGAAGGAGACATTTACGACGATGTTGACTATCCAGGCGGTGAGTTATCTGTGGATCTTCATGTTCTGTAATGAATGCCACGCAAACAGTGTCACTGTAATTTTCAAATGTAATCTGAGATATTCACTTTTGAAAACCGATGTTTGTTCAACTTTTTTCTTTTTCTTTTTTCTTTCAGATGTCTACGACAATGACTCTCAACACACTGCTTATTGATACATGCCAAACTAATCACACACAGTAAGACAGAGAGAGATACAGACACACAAAGAAACAAACTATATAAACATTTAAAACCTAAACTGAAAGCTATACAAACTATATAATTATCCATCTGGATACACATGTTTGCTTGACTCCACCAGTAGCATTTATTCAAACAGGATTCAAAGACTGCCGGCTTCCTATTGCAACTGAGGTGGAACAGAAACAAGCTGTCTGGCACACAAACAAACTAGCTAATAATAAAACTATATAAAACTGGGGGACAAAAACAGAAAATATAGTGAAGAGAGAGAGACTCACACACATAAGCCCTTTGCTGAGAATAACAAACTTGTCACGGTTGCATTGTTTATCAAACTGCTTGTATAAAAAATGAATACACTATAACTGCAGCTTTGTGTATTGCTTGACATCTGAGATAATTTAAAATAAATGTTACTGGTAATCGTGTTCCTTTTTTATTTGACTCTTTTCTGTCTTTTTGGAGAGTGTAATGTTGAACCTATTCGTAGATGATGGAGCCGAATGGAAATGAGGCAGAACAGCAATACGTGGGCGACAAATACATTCAGAATATCATAGAGACAGATTGAAATCATTTCATTAAGACTATCAATTTACATAATAATATGATTTTATTTTTTAAAATGTGAAAGAAAACTGACAACAGCTATGCAGCAAGCTAAACACAATTCCAGTAAAGGTTGATGTATCGATAATGGTGTGACACGATATCAACCGCACTCATAAAACATGTACGTACACCGATAACGAGAGATTCTATATGATGAGAGCAGGTGTAACTTACCTGTTACAATCCAGGCTGCAGGTTGCTCTGAGGTAAGATGGCCGACAGAAGTCCGGTGTCACTTCCGCTTCTGAACGATTCCATTTCCCGAAATGTATACGTAAACCAATCTCATAATTAATTAACTAATTAACTAATTGAATATTGCTTGTTTCACAGAGAGCCATATTCAAACCATATTCATATGTTTTAACTAATTCAATTACATTTTTTTCAAAATTAACAGATTCATGCTGATTTTATGTAATTTAAATAAATATATTCTAAAAATACGAGTATTTAAATAAAATGAAATAGACGAAAACTACTTAATAATAAACTATGCCATGATTCATTTTTCTAAGTGTATATTTTGTTGCCAATTACAGGTTTTTACTTACAGTATTTTTACACAGTAGTAATTATTCTTCAATACTTTATGTGGTGAAAAAACACTTAAGGAAAGAAACCCAAGTATATAAAGGTATTTCACAACCTGGAGAAAACGATTTTTAACTGGTTCGTAAAGTAAAACTTAAAGGTCACTGCACTATCGTTATGTCTCATAATCTAGACTATCATCAGCATAATATTCTAATACTTTTACTGCACTTTCTGACGGCCATATTGTTGAAGCAGAAATGATGCCGCACAAACTGAGGAGGGCGGCAGTGCGCCGTCGCACGAAGAAAACAAAAAAAGAAGACGAAGAAGAAGAAGTTCTATTGAATCGTTGATCGTCTACTTCAGTCTGTTTGAGGTACTTCCTGTTTCAAAGTCCAGCTGCTAACAGACCAGATACACAGATACGAGTGGAGATGTTCTGCAACAGTTTCACATCAGTGTTTATTTATTGTACTGCGTCGTGAGTGTTTGAGCAGCAGAGAGACAGACAGACAGACATGCAGCCGTCTGTGGAGTCTCTGGTCCGACTGCTGGAGTCATACAGAGGAAGAGATAAAGTAGTAAGTACTCGTGTAGTTTTATATTTAAATAATCTACTGTTAATATGGGATAGTTTATTAGTTTTTACTAGCTTTGATTTTACAGTCCATCTATTCCAGCTGAGAGTGTAGCCCACACACGTTTAACACGAAAACAGCAGCCAGCAAGCCATTGATAAACAATACAGGTATTGGTACTCAGGCTAGTACTAGTACTCACATCTTAAGTAAAAGTAGTAATACCAGAGTGTAAAAATACTCTGTTACAAGTAAAAGTCATGCATTCAAAATGTTACTTAAATAAAAGTACAAAAGTATTGAGTACCAAAAGTTAAACTACTTATTATTCAGAATAATATATATTATTCTAGATTAAAATGATTCATCACTTTAATGTTGCAGCTGGTAAAGGTGGAGATAGTTTACTGTTTGGTATCTTAACCTCTAAAATATATAATCATTTAGCCAATTTGTTGATTTAAATGTTGTATTGTTAATTTTACAAGTAAAAAGTACAATAATTGCTTCCAAAATGTGGTGGAGTAGAAGTACAAAGTAGCATAAAATGAAAAATACGCAAGTAAACTACAAGTACCCCAAAACTGTACTTAAATACAGTACTTGAGTAAATGAATTACAATCCACCACTCTGTATTAGTTACACCTCATAAACCCTTAAGACAGGATGGCCGAGAGTACTGAAATATAAATACTAACTACTAGTACAGAAATATATTTATTTCAGTTTTCTTTTTAATTGGTGTATCATTTATCTCTGTGACATTAAGATAAGATAATAAACCTTTATTGTCCCAGAGGGGAAATTACATTGTCACAGCAGCACAAGGACACAAATAAGTACAGATAAATAGAGGAAGTAAAAAATTAATAACAAGAGGGATATAACATTCAAATTAAAATGGAAGTAAAAATAGAAACTAGTAATTAAAAAGCACTGAAAGACAAAATCACCAGGCAAAAGTGACAGAAGTGTGATTAATAGCAGCAAGTATAGTAAACAGCAGACTAATATATCATATGATAAAGTAATGGTACTTTGTCAGTATTAATAAACAGCTACAATAGAACTATAATATTTTATAGTATGAGATATAAGTTAAAATGTAGTAATATGGTATAAGATATAGTAGTTGTATAGTACAGCAATATGACATAGCATACTAATTTAGTACAATATAATGAATAATACGTCTAGTATAATTATAACAAACTATAGAAATGAGAACTGAGGAAATGTTGAAATACTGCATTAATACTAAACCGACATTCAGGAGTTTATCAATAATCATTTACTTTGATAATCAATCATCATGTTGCGCATTTTTCAAGCAAACATGCCAAACACTCTCTGGTTTCAGCTTTTTAAGTAACCTCGGGCTCTGGGAATTGTATCGGGAAATAGTGACGATGTTTCAATATTTTCTGATGTTTCGTTGACCTGAGAATATGATCAGCAGATTAATCAATAATGAACTAGTCACTGGCTTGTGAAAAAAATAGTTGTTAATGAATGCATTTTGGTCTGAAGCTGGACAACTCAAACTGTTTGTTTTTTAGTGATTTATTGCTGATCTATAAAGTATTGGTAAATGATTTATTTACATAAATAAACTATTAGCACAACAAACAAACCATTCATTAAGGGTGGCTCATCAGACTTTTGGCATTTTTTCAACTTTTCAAAGCCTAAAAATAGGTTAAAGTTATTTCACAAAATATTAAAACGATCAGCTTTCACTTCATCCCTGAAAGTAAAGTATTTTTCCTGCCTCCTGAAAGTACTTTGAGTTCTACCCGGTGTTCTCCCGCCTCGGTTTATCTTTTCAGATCCGGACGTTCTGTTATGGCTCACAGCTGGTCGGAGGAGTTCTTTCCCAGAAGGCACAAACCGACGTTTCATCCCACCGGCTCGGGAAACGTCTGCTGCTGTTTTCTGCTCAGCTCAGCCACTGCAGGACGGTGCTGAGGCTGTTTGATGATCTGTCCATGCTGGCTTACTCCCACAGCTATGGAATCGGAGGCGGGGTCAGCCACACAACAACTCTCTGCTCTGTTCTTCTTAATTCATTCAGTCAGGGAGGGAAGGAAGGATGGATTCGCTCCTGTTCCACTAGATTTATTTAATGATGAATAAAAGGGTTCTCTGTCCATATTCTGAGCAAAGTGGGCCTCTGCTATTGTAGCCTATTTGAACACTTCTTCATTTTAACAAAGATGAAAGACTGATTATGTTTTTCTTGTATTCAACAGCTACAGATTAATTCAAACTAACAAAAGGAAAGCTCTTTAATCTTTGTTTAAAATAGCAAAGTGCTCAAATTTTCCTCGCCAGTCGGCAGCAGATATTAACTTATGAAGGAAAAATGTAAATCAATATAATAATAATAATAAACAAATCATTCTCTGTGAAAACAGTTCTGACTTTGAAAACGGAAAATCTACACAGTTTTACCCGGCGAAATGCAGCATTAATGCAAACATGGCATCGTGTCTTTCAAAGGAGGAGGACGCAGGCGTGCGCTTGGTATCGGTGCTGACCAACGTGGCCGACCAGCTGTACTACCCCTGTGAGCACATCGCGTGGGCTGCTGACGCTGAGCTCATCAAAGTGAGGTCTGATAAGTGGTGGCTGCTCAGCACGGTGCTGTGGGGAACCTCGCTGCTGCTGGGAATACTCAGGTCTGAGTTCACCTGTCCACAGACACCTAATCAAATCTGACTGGAAACATTTAATTATATGTTAATTATATTAATTAATTACATTCTTATTAATTATATTATAACTTATATAATGGCAAAATTCTTATTTTTATTTTCAGTCAATCCCACAAACACCGTCCTGCTGCTGTGAATACTCACTAGAACATGGATTAATTCATTGTTGAACTTATTCCCCCAGAAATATACTAATTACTCCTATTGGAGTAACGTTTGTCAAACGCTACAGTGACCAGCTGTTTTAGGAAATTACTAAGCATTTTTTTAAAACTGAAACTATTTTTTTTTGTGACCTGATGCTAAAAATCTTCAGTATGAACCAATCGGCTCGATGCTGAGAGCCACTGTGAGAACAAGTAAGTCAGGAACACCGAAAGACGGACCGAGACATTGTTGGTTTTCATGAAAAATATACAAATAAATATCGGAAGATGAAGAATAATGTCTTATCCTTCAAGTAAATTAGAAAATGTGTTTTTGCTTCACAAATCCAAAGTGCATTTATTTTTCTAATCAAATCCTCAGAATAATGTGTAAGATTGAGCAGTACTTCTTCTCTTGCTTTACTTGCTGAATTTGGAGCAAATAGCCATTAAACACTCTCAGTCTTGTCAGAGTTGTCATGTGAATCGTTTGCTCTTTAGATCGCTCCGAGTTTTGCTGCTACTGAAGAAGAAGCTGAAGAGATATGAGATGGATGGAGGTGGCAACAGGTGTTGTAGCTACAGTTTTCTGTCTTGTTCTCACAGTGTCTGACATATTTCTGTAATGGAAAAGAAAATGTCCTGATGAACCAGTGTTTTTTTTTTCTTCTTCTGCAGCCGCTCTCAGCTCCGCAGACAGATGCGAAGGGAGTCACTCTCCATCCTCAGCAGCATGGCCGACCTCGGTAATGCCATTCATTGGATGCCGCCCGGCTTCCTGTGGGCTGGACGATTCCCCAACTGGCTGGTGGGGCTGATGGGCACCATCTCGTCACTGATTGGTTTGATCCAGATGAACGCCGGAGACAGTGACGGGACAGACGGTCCATAGTCTTTACCTCTCATGAGGAATAGATCAGGTGCTTTGACTGAATGACTGATATGTACTTGTGGAAAATGCTGAGTGAAAGGATGAGCAGCAAATATTTAATGTGATCAGACTGTACAGATATATGAACATGTGAAATCATCTGGACCTATAACTGTGAATAGTCAAAGTAGACTTGTAGCCAATCTTACAAGTGCTTCATCGAATGTGACTGAACACCTTTTGAAAATGTGGCAAAGAAACTTAAATTCCATTAAAAAGAAATACATTTTGAATTGATATTGTCATTATATGCAGATAAAAGTACATACACTATATAACTACAATATAGATGTTTCAGAAAACAGTATTCAGATCCTACATGACATGCGTACAGTTTTCAAGTCTTAATTACATAGCTAAATGGATGCAGCTCCTTGGGGTGAATCGACTTTGTATTGTTGCCTTATGTCGATACACACTCTAACTTCATTTTCAATCTTGCACTTTTTCATATGCAGCGATTCATACATGTAAACAGTGAATACATCATTACACATTTTTTTGTGCTTTTTACAAGTGGGCTACTGGAATCACTCAATTAAAACTTTGATTTCTGTCACAAAATGTTTAAAGACCAGCTTAAAGGATGTAAGGTCCCCAAGCTACACTACAGAAACTGATTTCACTAAGTTTCACTAAGTCCCTCAGGTGTTGAGCTCAGCTGATTTGAAGAATCAGTAGAAAACAGCCCTTAGTAAACACTGGTGACGTTTTATATAGAAACTTGAGTCTGTATTAATGGTCAAATTGGACAGAAGCTGCTTGAAATGTAAATTGAATTACATGTTAAGTAACTTTAGATAATGGAAACTATTGAACTTTTTTAAATAAATTGATTTGACTGTTTTCTGTTGGCTGTTTGCTCGATGTTTGATTAAGCAGGTCTGAAAGCGTCCACATGACGTGTGCAACTGTTGCCTTCAAGTGCTGACGGACGGATCGAGATTGACATAAAGTGGCGCAAATAATCAGCCTCATGTCACACAGCTACACCAAACAACGCTAAAAGTTTATATTTTCCATTAAATACGAGGTTTGTTTGTAACTTAGGAGTTAGTAGACTGTAGAGAAAGATGAGGAAGAAACAGTCCACTGATGAAAAAGGGGAAGTTGCAACAGCACGTGAACGCAGCACAGCTACAGAGTCGATGAATATATATATAAAAGTGTCGACTCGACATCAATGACAGGAAAACGGTTTTGTTCTGTGATTTTACTCTCACGTGAGATACAAGTGATCATGTGAGATTGCTGCAGTTTTTATTATGACGAATAAAATAAAGCCAAAATTTTGGAAAATACTCATTTCCCAAACCACCTCAGTAACTCATGTGTCGTGGCACCCAGAGGAGTCTGTGTGCACAAAGAACCCGTGAGACACCAAGGAGAGGTGAGCGATGCTCTTTTCGCTTCTTAAACCAACACCGACATGATATAGTGTGTCAACGAGCTCCTCTTTAGGGTGCTGCGGGTCGTAATTAGCTCACTTAATGTTAACTAGTTAGCATTGAGCTACTTTAACTGCTAACTTTAGCCACTTGGAATTACCAAGCCGCATTGTTATACACGCAATTTATTTTAGGGTGCAGTAATGGCAACTGTATTAAACACACTTTGATAGATAAGAGGGGTGTGAAGGGACGTGTTCTCTGGGGGTCTATTTGATGGTGACACATTATGCACGATACCGATACCGATATGATATCGGATATCAGTCAGATTCTGACTCAAATAGATCAGATACCATTATTTTAATAAATAACAATTCAGTATATGCATATATATGTATTTGTTTGTTTGAATTGTGTTTTACAAAGTTAGTTAAGTCATGTTTTTAAGTCTGATCCCAGTATCCTCCTCATAATACAGATTATTATTTAAACACAGGTATCGGATCGGTACTCGGTATCGGCTGAGGCCCAGGTATCAATATCCGGAATGAAAAAGTAGCATTGGTGCATCCCTATATTACCCATATTGTACATGTTGTCCTTGTACTTTGAGCTTCAGACGACTTTATGTTTATCTTTATCTTGATGTTCATGGTGTTGTGTGGTTGTACTTCAGACAGTGCTAGCTCTAACTGATGGTGTCTAGTCTTACTAGTACTGAAGACACGCGAGACAGTCTTTTGGTAAACTGGCAGTTGGGTTTGTGCAGCAGCTTTTGTTTACATCATTAAATATGACAATGTTATTCACGTAGTTGGAAAACCATTGAACCCACTTCCTGATTAGCTCTTAAATTCAACTTCTCTCGCTGACAGGCTTTCTTCCAAAATGGACTCCGACGTGTGCCCCGCTGATCAGTCAGACTCCTCGTGTTCTGCTCCTGTTGATGAAGCCTCGGAGGTTGAGATCAGCAGACAAACTGTGGCAGCTCCGCCAGGTTCAGAGGTGGAGGATGTTGACTCCTACAGTCTGATCGAGCCTCCTCCGTTAGACTGGAGGTCTGACTCCTCCAGTGAGCCGGGCTCAGCAGAAGACCTGGATGATCCCAGCTTCCCTCCCTCTGTTGACAATCCGGACAAGGCGAGTCCGGGTCAGCCAGTATTACTGCTGAGTGACACTGTGGCTCAACGCGACGTGAACCAGCAGGAGCTTGTGGGAAATATCTCAGCGCCAGTCCAGGACATCCAGGTGGAACTGGAAGAAGCGGATGAAGTAGTGGAGGAAAAGGTGAGGGTTGAGGACTTGGAGGTTGTTGGGGATGCGGTGAGTGATGCAGAGAATATGGTCGGTGAGCAGGAAGTGGAGGATGCTAACAGGAGATCGGGTGATGAAGACCACAGCCACATCCACACCTTGCTTAGCCAGCTCCAACTGATGGGGGAAGAGCCTCAACCCAACCGCCGGACACCACCTCACCTCGCCCAGCACCAGTACTCCAGCATGTCTGAGCTGGAAGCGTGTGCTCCCTCCCTGATAACACAGGACAGCACTGAAACCACCGGGCTGCTGTTCTCTGAAAGACACCAGAGAGACCTGGTGGGGCTGCTGCAGTTCACAGAGATCAGCGCTCCACAAAGTCCCACCTGTCTGCCCCACAGAGGAGACGTGGATGCTGTGGTGTCCGTGTCCTACAGCCAGGAGGATGCTCACAGGTTCTGGGGGCATTATGGGAACGGTCAACAGCAGCGGCACAGGGAGGACTCCCTCGCCTCCCTGCCTGATGATGAGTATCCTGAGCCAGTGTGGATGAAGCTGGGCGAGGAGCCACCAGAGGAGGGGGAGGCTGCTGCGGAGAGCGAGCAGGTAACTGAGGTACTTTAGCTATAATCAGCAGGAAGGGGGATGCATTGTGAACTCCAATTGAGTTATGTTAAGATTGCTATTGCTCATGCAACTTACAAAAGTACTTACTGTGATGTGTGCTATACATTTGTGTGAAAAGATTTATCAGCTTAAAACAAAGTAGATTAATTGCATTTGAGAAGTTGAAGTTTAATCAGTGATAATATTTAATTGTCACCTCTAGTTTTTGTTACAGATGCTATGTTATAACTGAAACACACATTTTCACTTGATTAATCTATGAGTTGCCTTTTCGTCTCATCAGTTAATCAGCCGACAAAATTTCAGAGTTAGAAAATTGAAATTGATGGCGGAGGACCATCAGGTTTGCGTCGTTTGATGTTTGGTCTTTTTAAATTGCGAAGTAACTAAAATAGTCAATTATGCAAATTACTTACACATTTATGTTATTCTTTTTGTATCATGTTCATTTCAGTCTTGACGGTTCATAAATGTCTCTTTCTGCTGTCATTGCAGAGTGCTGATCATCCCTCATATAAAGACGGTGAGTCACTTCAGCACATCTTATAGAAAGATGGATTTTGTTTTTCAGTGTCAGGTTTCACAAAGTCGTTGTCTCTGTTCTTGTGTTTGACTCTTTCTAGTGCCTGGTCCGTGTGACCCTGAAGACCTGTTGGATGGAGTGATATTTGGTGCCAAGTACTTGGGCTCAACTCAGATCAAATCGCAGAAGAACCCGTCTACAAACGCCCGAATGACGCAGGCTCAGGAAGCTGTGGACCGCATTAAGGTGAGCTCGCAGAGGAGACGCTCTAAAGAGATGCTCTCAGTGGAAACGTGGCAGATGTTGTTTACTGTGGGGTATCGTTTCAGGCTCCAGAGGGAGAGTCCCAGCCGATGACAGACGTGGATCTGTTCATCTCAACCCAGCGGATCAAAGTTCTCACTGCTGACACTCAGGTGTGTTTTGAACACATGAAATATTGATTTTTATACATTTGAAAAGGAGAAGTTATCAAAATGTCATGGAAATAAAATACAACAAATATGTTAAACCCTGAGCTGCATCAATGTCTGAAATTGCAAATTCTTGTTCGATCCATTGTCAGGCATTTTTCTCAGCATGAGTAAAATGCCTGAAACATAATTAGATTCAGGATTTGACAGAAATGTGCTTAAATGAACTTTTCTTTCATGAGGCAGCGTAGCACTTCTAAAGTTTCACCTTCAGGCTGAGCTCTGGCAGCAAGAATCCTTCATATAGAATTGAATGGGGATTTAATACGAGCGCTTTGCAGTTACAGTGAAGTCTATTTTCTTTTAATATGTAGTTGAATTGTCAGGAGAGTCAAAGTGGGTCATTTTCTGTCAGCTCCCTCTTTGCATGGCTGGTTGCTCCTCATTGCACCGCACTTATGAATATAAAGATACATTAAAGTCAGGTTTGTTTGTTTTTTTAACATTGTGATTTCAGTTATAAATGACAAATACTATTGTTGTCACGTTGAGCCACTTAGTTTTAATTGAATGTTTTGATTCTCATACCAGCATCTTGACTTTTTCAATTATAACGGAACAAGCAAAGTCGGCTGAATTTTGGTCGTTTTATTTTATTGTTCATTTGTGAGGAGAAATGTTTTTATTTTAATTCCTCTGTTGCGTTAAAGAACACTTCAACTTCTCAGATTTAATAGATTTAGATATAATGCCTGCTCAACAGCAACATTTAACAAGAAATTCCTAAAGTCACACAATCATTTTCACAAAGTTCACATTTGTCTTCTAAATTAGATTTTTTTCATTAATGCAGTGCTTTATGGCAGCAGCCTCTGCTTACAAGTAGAGTACCAGACAATAACAAATCTAACTGACAAAACAAGAAATAAAAGAGGCGCAGTGTTCTTCGTATTGGATAACTTATCTCAAGCCAGTTTCAAGTCTCTTACCAGACCTTCCCGTCTTCTCTCGGTTGATAATATTATTAACACCCTCGTGTCTCGTTTCCACTCAGGAAGCCATGATGGATCACGCTCTGCAGATGATCTCCTACATTGCAGACATTGATAACATTGTGGTCCTGATGGCACGAAGGAAACGTAAAGGGCAGGATGGTGACCTGGCCTCCAACTCTTCCTCTTCCTCTTCCTCCGGGCCTCAGAAGAAGTGCTTAATGATCTGCCACGTCTTCTCCTCTGACGATGTGAGTTACTTTATTGAAGGGTAATTTCATAAAACAGGAAATCAAACAGCAAAAAGTGTTCCCTGCTCTGCGGTTATGGTCTTTATTGTTTCCACAACTTCATTGTTTCAATGTGTCTGTAGTCTTGAGTCTTTCGCTGCAGAACAAGTTAGGACATTATTCAGGTATCTTTTGCCCTCTTCAATGTTGCGTCTCAGATCGGATGTGCTTTTTTCGGCTGGACAACAGTTTCAGCTTCAGCTTGACCTGGTTTCCTTCCATCAGACAGCCAGCGAGTTCTCCTGAATGTAAAACTGGTCTGGCTGCCGTCCCAGTTTCCCACTGTTGGCAAGACTGACTAGGGGGAGGAAGGGTTTCTTTTTAGATACTAATTAGCTGTGGGATACTGAAGGCCATGAGGCCACTGCGTCTACTGCTAGTTTTCCCAACTTAACCCTTTTATATGAAACGTTTTATTTTAAGTAAGATTTGCAACGGATGGGCAGCAAGTGAACCAGTCAATACAACAAATAACTAATGAAACCGTAAAGGCATAGGTCATCTTTTGAAGCAGAGTAGGGAACTATTCGAGACTTGATGCTCTGTTTGTCTGTTGTTTTAGTTTCGGGGTGTGACGTATGTTTTGCAAATTAACCAATTGGCTTTTATATGTTCGTATGGAAATGAAGGAAGAATATTTACTTAACAAATTGCAACCTGAGTCCGTTCTCTCTCTCCGTCCAGGCCCAGGTCATAGCCCAGGCTATCGGTCAGGCGTTCGGTGTGGCGTACCAGCAGTTTCTTCAGGCCAGCGGCATCAAGGCCAGCGATCTGAGGCCTGGCGAGTACAGCGACTATCTGGAAAGTCAGGAGCTCTATAACGGAGACCTGGCCCACTTTTCTGACTCTCAGAACATCCGAGACGTAAGCAGAGTGATCGCGGCTGCATGTCTTAACACAAACTACAGGGGGCCATTAATAGACATCGTTACGTTGTAATTTGATATTATCAAGGGTTTTCTAGTGCACATCATTAACTGTTGATATTTAACTTAAAATGTGAACAGTATTACCCAATATCATGTTAGGCTGTAGCTTTTTCATGTTTCTAACCAACATTAAAAACATCTTGAACAATAGATGTGGAGCAGGTTCTATATATATTACAATGTATCTCAATTGTGACCCTGACAACTTTCAAGTGTAGACGGTTGTAGGGAAATAACTGGTAAACCAAATGTAAACATTGTCATCGCTGTGTGTGTGTGTCTGTGGCTCAGGTAGCCATCACCAAGGCTGCCGGAGAGATCCTGGGTCTGGCGGTGGTGGAGTCGGGCTGGGGCTCCATCCTGCCCACCGTGGTGGTGGCTAACCTCCTGCATGGAGGTCCCACTGAGCGCTGCGGCGAGCTAAGCATCGGGGACCGCATCATGTCTGTAAACAGCACTAGCCTGGTGGGTCTGCCCATCACCACGTGCCAGAACATCATCCGGGTAAGAAGGGACAAATACAAACACTGTACATTTGAGTGATCTTGCCTTCTTATAGATAATGTACTGTTCTGAGTTATGCACTAGATGGCACTGTGTTTCCATGCAGCGTGAGTGCACATATACCAGTATTGGGTTTTAAAGTGGATTCAGATATTAATTGGGGTTTAAAGGGCCATTATCAGTATTCATTCAGTTGTCTAAAGCCACTGTGCTTGCGCTGATATTCAATATTTTTTAAGAGTTTTAAGATTTGTCGTCCTGTTAAGGTAGAGCACAACCTTTGAAACATTTACCTGTGATGGATACAATACCATGAATTCATTACTGTGAAGCTAATAATGTGGAATGTTTTGTTATTCATGTTGTTGTATTGTATTAGCGTATATAAATAAGATTTCACATGCTGAGGGTAGTGACCATGAAAGTCTGAATGGCCACCAAACAGCTGTCAGTGTTTACCAT
This sequence comes from Anarhichas minor, assembly GCF_050575085.1. NCBI lineage: Eukaryota > Metazoa > Chordata > Actinopteri > Perciformes > Anarhichadidae > Anarhichas > Anarhichas minor. Next base: position 12,197,063 of record NW_027466456.1, read on the forward strand.
CCTGTATTCACATAGAAGAAAAACATCAAAATAATTGTTTTAAAGAGTTAAATAAACTTAAAAAGAAGACAACTGAGAAGTGTTTGCAGACCTTTAGTAACGCAGCGCTCATCAATGGGATCAAGACTTAACTAACAGCAACATGAATAAAGACGTTTGCAAAGAAAATAATATTTCTGGTCAGATTTACGAAAGTGGTTTTATTTAGCTGTCATCCAACAAGAACATTGAAGAAAACATTGATGAGGAAAGCAAGAGTCAAAGCCACTGAATAGTGACAACACGTTTTTTTTAAATGCTGCTCTTTCTTTAGTTATCAAATTCACATTTTGTTTCTATTTCAGGACTTAAAAAGCCAAAAGTATGTGAAGCTTAGCATCGTCCACTGCCCGCCGGTCACGATGGCGATTATCAGGAGGCCAGATCCCAAGTTTCAGCTGGGCTTCAGTGTGGAGGACGGCATTGTAAGTCAATATTCAAATCCTCTGTGTATGTGTGTGACGCTATTCTCATCCTCACTATTAGTTATTCTATGGTGCTTTAGTCTTTGCTTTGAAAAGTAAAAAGTCCCTCTCTCTCTTCCTGGTTGCAGATCTGCAGTCTGATGCGGGGCGGTATAGCAGAGAGAGGAGGCATTCGCGTTGGGCACCGCATCATTGAAATCAACGGGCAGAGTGTCGTCGCCACACCGCACGACAAGATCATCCAGATCCTGACCAATGCTGTTGGAGAGGTGAGCGGGGGGGGGGGTGAAATGCTTGGAAATATTTTTTTTATTTTGTCATTAATACAGTAATACTTTCCAATGTTTGCTTTTTATTACGACATATTGTCACAGTTAGTTTTTCCTCCTCTGGGCAGATTCACTTGAAGACCATGCCAGCCTCAACATATCGACTCCTAACGGGACAGGAGCAGCCAGTGTTTCTATGAGCACCTCCTGCTTCATCAAGGACACAACACTGCACAGTGTTCAAGCTGCATGAACTTCTGCCAAACTAACATATTATGCAATTGATCATACAGCACACCATATGCTGTTGTCACACCACTGAACACAACAAACTGGTCTAGTATTTTTAAGATGTAAAGTACATTGTTGTATTGTGAAGCATATTTTAAAGCGACTGAGATAGACGGTAGCTTTCTGTTTTTATTTATCTGATATTTAACGATGCAGGCAGTAGCTGAGATGCAATAATTCATAAGCAGAATATGCATTTTGACTTCACTAACTTTTTACATGGGTTTTGAGTGTACTGTCTTCCAGCCTGGTGTGCCTGAGCTAAATGTTATTGAACCAGGACAAAGATCTGTGTTTTTCATTATGATGTATATCAACAAGTGTCTTTCACACACATTAGAGCGCTCTGGTTCATTTATACAATGCTTCCCTGAATGTGCCTAATATGAAGCAGATATCATGCACAGTTAAAGGTAACTGCCACATTTCATAGAGGGGTGCGTATATTTTTAAGAATTTTGCTGTTTCGGATGTTCATTAAAATGATATGTAAGATATCTTCTTGATGTTATTTATTGAGAATCAGTTGCTGCTGAATAGGTTTCAGATGCAAAGTAGCATTTTTTCATTTTAAAACAAATGTCATGCCTGTGTGCATTGGACAGCTCTATGGATATGTTGTCTTTGCAATATATGTAATTGAAAAATATATCAAACTGATAAAAGCACAGTTCTTTGTTACAATTGCAAATACAATGCTATTAATTAATATCTCTACTGCTATTTTACAACTATACAATGTAATCATATGCTGCTTGGGCTAATAAAGTAATTTTATTTATGTGAGTATCATAAGATGCATTATCCGCGAGCAGATACACAACACAGCCCTGTCAATGCCTGGCCAATCAGCTGTCTTCAGTTACCAAAACATAGACAACGGCCAATCAGATTCTTTACCGGTTTCTCTAAACCCCGCCCCTGAAACATACTTTAGCCAATCAGCGTCATATATAGGCGGTACTTCGTTCAGCTCACGCCTGCCGGTGCAAACTGGGGAAATGAAGAGTCAATGACAAGCTACCGGCCGTTGGTGTTTGCCAAACACTGAAAGGAGCTTTTATCACCCGTTTTACAGAAAGGTAATGATGACCAACAGTTTATCGAGTCTCCAGAGCACATTAGGTTTTGTGTATTTTTATCGAAAATGTCATTTTCAACCATCACTGTGTAACATGCTAGAAGCTATGACCGAATGTAACGTTAGCTAACGTTAAGTGTTTTCCTCTTTGCTAACGTTAGATTAATTATGTTATTTAGCTACTAGGTATAGACGAGCCAAATGGTAATTGTAGTAGCTTACAATATCATTTAAATTACATTTAAATTTTACATTTAGTTTGAATCAGTATGGTCTCAATTGAAATACGGAAATGCCTAGTATTTGTAGAAGTAGTTGGTGTACTAGTGCCGTTAGTTAAGTTCATTTTAACCCATATTACGTGCGAGTTTTAACATGTTACGTTTACTTTACATCAGCTTGTTGTATCAGCTGAGTGACAAATATATTACATAACAATAATAACCAATGTTTCCATAAAGCTTTGAAAAGGGAAATGGAGTAAGAAAAATGTCAATACAATACCTGTATCCTGTACTGACATTTTCCTGTGTAAACAGATTCATTAAAAGAGAAAAAAAATGACTTTAAGGTTACACAATGTCTTTTGTAGATGCAAAAGAAATGAGCCTAGTCATAGCTTTCTAACCTGGCACAAATCATGATCCAGAGCTTCAGATTATTCACTAACTGCAGCACAAACACGAGGAAGAGACCACATTCTGGAGGCGCTCACAGAGCAAAAGTAAATCTCTGAGTGAAACAGGTAAGCTGTTAGGATCAGGAGGCTTTTGAGATAAAGCAGAGGATTGTCCATCTTTAGCAGATCACAGCCGGGCACACAAAACAACCTTCACTTAACAAATATAAAGAACAACCTGATGGATCCATCGCACACAGAACGTTCTACCTTTCTTCACCACATATGTGTCTAAAACATGAAATATAAACGTTAAAAGTGGTTTCATGCTGAGGAATGAACTGAAGGGGGAAAGGTCGGTTACAGTTTGTTTCCACAATCCTCACTAATGACGAGCTTATCCGTCGTAAACATCAGAAGTCAAACTAACACATTTTAAAGAACAGCCGCAAAAGCCAATAAGTCTTTTATTAACACTTTAATCATTCACTTTAAATGTAAAGAGAAATAGTGCCTAAAACAATAGCCGTTAACAACCTGCAGAGATATTTATGTTGGTCTGTGAATAAATAACAAACAATTTGGGAGTAAAGGGAAAAAAAAGATTTCAGAGAACTAAACATCGAACAAAAAGTTCGGAAATTAGTGTTTGGTTGATTATTTCTCTGTAACAATGCTTCTTGGCAAAGGTTGCATTCATTTGGTGGACGTGTTTGTCCAAAGGGACGTGCAGAGACTATATATATATTCAGCATATATCTGAGTACTAGACCCTGATCCAAACCTTTCTTCTATGATTTGTTTTTGATGTTCATTAGAGAGAGACAAGACAGGAAACAGTGAGACGGAGAAGACGATGAAATGCGATAACTGTCCCCAGCTGTAGATGAAGTGGGGACACAGCAGACACATTTCTCGTGTCCCCCAACAACTTAAAAACAAGGACGACCTGCTGAACTTGTCTTTTTCTCAACACAGTTTTGTGTATTCCAGCTGTGCGTCATGGCCAGGTAGCCGTTCAAGAGCCATGGAATTTTTCCGACAGCTTTGCCTCCTGCTGTGGAAGAACATCACATACCGCAGGAGGAACAAGGTGGCCACATTTTCATTGAACACAAAGTAGTTTAATAGTTTGTTGATTCTGAAATGTCTGAAGTTTAACTGTCTCTCTGTGTCGGCCACACTAGAGGGCTGGGAGATAGTCCTGATAGTCTCTCACAGAGATTTCTATAAAGGTCATTGATTATTTATAACTGCTTCTATGTTTTCCTCTAATGCAGATCCAGCTGATCATCGAGCTCCTATGGCCGCTCTTCCTCTTCGTCATCCTCATCTCTGTTCGTCATTCACACCCTCCCTACAAACAGAGCCAATGTGAGTGATCTTGTATAAAGTGTCTTTTCAGACACACACACACACACATGCTTACAATTCAGAAAATGGCCTTATACCAACCAGCTCAGGAGGATTAACTAACTGAGGGATTCTTGTTTTCTTAACCGGTTGTGTTCTTGACCTTCTTTGAGAAGTCTGCAATTAGCACAACATGACATGGTAACATAATTAACCGCGACATGACACAATACAAGCCAGCCAGTTACATATTGTATAACCCCTAAAAGCTACATCGTCTCTTAATTTTGTAGAAAGAGTCAACTTTCCAACAATAAATAAACAAAACAAAGCCTTGCAGATGACTAACTTTAATTATTCAGTGTTGATACGAGGGGTTTGAATTTCCTGCACATGTTTTAACTTCATACTTTAATGTTTTCCAAGTAAATGGGGCGCTCAGCATTGAGAACAGTTGTGTACTTTCTTGTGAAACATACACTTCATTTTGCTTGTGAGCGGCAATTTGCAACCTGTGCATGTTTTCTGTTCATTTGTACTTTCCGAGACATTTACATAAAGGAGATGTTAGAAAATGCATTTTCTTTCCTGTTATTGTCTTCTTAAGATGTGTCACATCAGGCTGAAGATGATAACATTATCATTTTGTATCAGTTGTACAAAAAACACAATATTCGGTCACATAACAGCACTTTGGGTTATGTTAGGATTATTGTTGGGTCGGCTGCCTGTAGATTGGGTTTCAGGCCGCTACCACAGTATTTTCATTGTTTCGTATTCTGGGCTAATCTCCCGGTACTGAACTGTTTGTCTTTCTTTTTCCTTTTCTTCGCTTGTAGGTCATTTTCCAAACAAAGCTTTGCCATCGGCGGGCACCTTGCCCTGGATTCAGGGAATTATCTGCAACATCAACAACCCATGCTTCCACGGCCCGACACCAGGGGAGTCGCTGGGCCAAGTAGGCAACTTTGACAACTCCATGTAGGTAAACTGGAGGTAAAAGATGGACAGCTGTCTGCAGTGCTGGAGTTTACCAGGCGACCATTGCAGAATAAAACAGCCCAAAAGATAAACGGAGAAACTGCACTCAGTCAAAATGTATGTTAGGATTAAAAATCACCGTTATTTACCGTCGTTGGTTCTAACTCGCCACCAACAATTGATTTACTTTGCATGACCTTGCATTAGCATACCTCAAATTAATAGTTTGACAATACACATACTGGTATTCGTGCTCTTAGAGCAGATCAGAAGAGCGATACCACTCCCATGTCTGTACGCTAAATATGAAGCTGCAGCTTAGCATGAAGACTGGACATGGGGAAACTAAATCTGCCCACCAGCACCTCTAAAGTTCACTTATAAACTGTTATATCTCTGTTCAATCATCACAAAAACTAAAGTGTAAAAATACTATATTGTGGTTTTGTGGGGGGGTTATGTGTCGGACTATTTGTTGTTTTCTACTTTCCAGGCAGCAGTTTGTTTCATTTAATTCCACTGGTGTGGAAATCACCTTGTTTTTCAGGGAATCCATCACAGTCAACATTTAGTCAACTTTTTGTTTAATCCATTCATTTTTTGTTTTTCGTTTGTGTAAATGCTAAATAGCTTATGTAGCGCTTTTAACAGCTTTACAAGTTGCTACTCACACACTGATGGCAGTGAGCTATGCAAGGCTGCAGGCCTGACCATCAACATCAATTTGGGGCTCAGTGTCTTACCCGAGGAGGCGTTTTTTCACACTTTGGTGACATCACATCTGATTTTTCATGCATTTTTCATGCAAAAAACAACCAAATTTACAATTCTTCAATTTACCCAGAAGTAAAATTCTGGGTCCGCCGGACACTTCATTGAACACAGTTGGTATTGTTTGCAGATGTGAAGTTGGTGTTTACTGGTAAACTAAAAAGTTATCTCCCCTAGACTGTCCCGTCTCTTCGTGGACGCCCAGGCTGTTCTGTCCTACAGTGGAAACCGGAGATTCTCCGGCTTTCAGGACCTGATGGAGAGTGTCCGAAGGCTGGGAGAGAGACCTGGAGCCTGGCCAGGTACACCACAGCTAGTTTGAGTCTCCTTTAGCACCGAGCTGAAGGGATTTCTTGACTTTGTGACACTTAAACACATTTTTTGTTTACAAACCCTGGGCGGGCACTACTTGCCATGATGTCAAATAGATATAATTATATAAACCAGTAATGACTGAGTTAAAAAATGTTGGCAGGCAAAACACACAAAAGGTGGATACGCGTATAAAATGTCAAATTATATCTTCACGGTTGCTCTCCAAGAATCATGAATGAATTATGTATATGGTGAAACCTAATAGAGCCTTGGCTTTTGTCAGTGAAGTTGTAGTGTGGTTTAAAGTTTAAACAAGGTCAGTGTGTGGTAAAGTCCAAGAAGACAACATCACCTCTTTGAATCAGTGACTGCAACCAAATGAACTCTTCAAGTCAAATGTCAGTACGAATGAAAAAGCTTTCTAGTTTTTGAATAACTTAACAAACGTCTTTCTTTATTAAACAGAAAACTAACAGGCATTCAAAGAAAGAAATGTAATTGATAGCAGGATGAAGTCCCTGCAAGCCATCGAAACAATAAAAGCATTGAATTAATTCAGGTTTGTTTTTTTTCGAGGCAGCTCTGTTCCCAGACTGAGAGCTTTCAGGAGCAGCCAGGAGCTGATCTGAATGAATGGCTTTAAACAGGTGTCGAGTTACCGGATGAATGTGTCCATTTACTGCGGTTGTGAAGCAGCACAGAGTGGCCGTTTTGCCTCTCTCTGCTGTGGGCAGATCAAGTTACATGACTACCCCAGACAAACAACTGGATGAATGAAAGCAGGTTCTTCAGTGGGTTAGTCCCACACTACCACCTACTAGACGCCCACAATCCTCACCCACTGATACTGTAAAGAACGTGTTATAAAGCAGATCTTTTTTTATCCTCTAAATTGATTTCTCAGGGTTACATCTTTTCAGGAGACAGAAACAATTAAAATGGTAAAGTTAAACCTCACAAGAAGGTGTGAATTGCCTGGTTGACCTTCCAAGTCCAATACAACTGTAGAATATTTCTGTCTCCAGAGCTGAGGTCCATTTCATTTTATGAACTTTGAATTATAGCACATTAGTGGCACTGGAACGTTTTTAATAATGATGTTTTGGTACCTGCCTGATAAAACAGACTAAAGCCAGCCAACCACAGGCAAACATTGTATTTTAGGTTTCAGGCAGAGATTTTAAATATGAAATGAGCAGAATAAGTACGAATTTGATTATTAGATGCCACTCGTGAACTGCAAAACAACAAATGAGTCATAATCCCACAGAGCATGAACTAACCGGCAAACTGTTTTGTTTTAATGATTTATTCACAGTATAAATGGTTATTTTGGAGTGACCTTTTATTTGTAATACAGTGTGTTTTATTTGTAATACAGGAAAGCACCTAATGTTTGTGTTTCTGCGCCGTAGATATCCCAGTAGAAGAATACCTGAGAGCCAATGAGACGTTCTCCAGCTTCCTCCTGACCAATGGCAACCTGTCGTCTGTGACTGTGGACCAGCTGCTGAAGGCTCGTCTCAATTTTCAGGTGAGGTATCTGCCGAATATCCACGGATAACAGACAGTTCATGAAAAGAAGAAGGACCCTCTTTAGCCCTCAGCATTTGGATTTTGTTAAATTGGTTAATCTGTTCTGCCCGGCTGGACTGAATAGTTCGAAGCTTCATTCATAACATTCAATACTTGCACGGTAGCCCCTGCCATCGGTGTATGAATGGGTGTGAAAAGAAACGAAAATAGCTGGAATCTATTATAATAAAAGGGACAACAAATAAGACTTTTACAGTCCAAGTTCATAATTAAGATAGCTATTATAAATTGTTGAACTGATTGGCTGAGTTAAATATACGTAAATAAAGAATTGAATAACGTATCACAGAAAAGTTGCTTTCAGCACTGATGATAATTACAGGTAAAGAAGTTTTATGTATTATATGTTTTGAGCCTAACGATCAATGTTATCCGCCCAGGTTTCCGTGGCTGGTGCTCAGATGCAGCTGAAGGACTTGGTGTGTAATGCGAGCATGTTGGGACAGTTTCTGAAGGTGGACGACGGAGAAGCCGCCATGAATGATCTTCAGACTCAGCTGTGTGACCTGCCAGCTGACGTCCTGCAGGAAGCCGAACGCCTTTTTCTCTCTCAGCTCGACTTTAGCAAGTTCTTCACGGTAGGAATCGGCTACCTTTTTGCAAAATGCTATGCTCACCAGTGCAAAAATCAATGAATCCAAATACAGTCTCCTGGCTGTTTGCTGTGACTCTGAGTTTCTTCTATATCTGCTGAACTACAGTAAGTACCATCAGTGAACCTGTCTGTCTGTCCTTCCTGTCAGAGAGACCGTCTGATGGCTAATGCTGGAGACCTCAGGGTCATCAGTCAGGCCGTCACCTCAGTCTCCCAGGAGCTGGCTGTCTTCATCGATGATGTAAGAACACACAACGTTTGATTTACTATGAATAAGTCAAAGTAAACAAATAACACCATCATTAAATGGATTTTTCTTTTGTAGTTATTTTGTGACTTTTGTGATTTTGTGAGATTTTTGATTTAGATTTTTTTTTAAATACTTTTTTATCATTTATTTTTCATTTAGCTTCGTCTGTTTCCATATAATATTTTCCTCATTTTCTGACTGAATAAAATGCATAAAATTTTCTTCCAGCAATAAAAAAAGCGTCATCTTTTCATGTCTCTTTTCTCCCTTAATTTCTACCCTCTTCTTTGTTTCCTTGCTTCTCCAAATCCTGCGTCCTTACGTCTCTGTCTTCCTTCAGTTCTCCTCTCTGTCCAGCTTTGCGGACATGAGCACGGCTCTTCGTCTTCTGTCTCCAGAAAATCGCTCAGCGTTGCCCAGGGAGAGCTTTCGTGCTTTTTCGAGGATCATGTGCGGCCACCCTGAGGTTGGCGGTGAGCGCATCCCATCACTGAACTGGTATGAGGACAATGACATCAAGTCCTTCTTAGGAAATAATGGCACTGAAGACACAGACCCGGACCGTGACAACAACACCAGTAAGAGGCTTCGATATGATTAGAAACGTGTTCTGACGTGTTCTGCTTCCTTTAGTTTATTGTTTTCTTTTTACCCTAGCAAGTGCTCCTCTTTTCAGTTGATTTGCATATTGCAATGTATCATAAATATATAGAAAACCAGGTTTCTCATGGTCTGATCCATTTGTGATCTTTAAGATCGTTAGCGACACCAAAAATGAACACCACAAAAGTGTTCTGAGTTCAACAAGTTGTTTTGGTCTGACGTCTGTCTTATTTGTGCTTTCCTCCATGCAGCTCCTTTCTGTAAAAGTTTGATCCACGGTCTTGAGTCCAACCCTCTGTCTCGCATTGTGTGGAGAGGAATAAAACCTCTGTTTATTGGAAAACTGCTATACACACCAGACACTCCTGCAGTACAACAAGTCATGAAAGAGGTACAGAGAGTCAAACATCAGGGAGTCCATCCAAGGATTGTAAAACATATAACTGATGGCTGTTTGTCTGCTAAACTGGTTGATATCACCAACAAGTCCTTTAGGTGTTTGCTGAAAATTGTTATATTTTTACCATTGACAGAATCGACTTAAGTGGAAGACATGTTTCTGTTCTGTCACTTTATGTAACGAAAATATGCCTTATTGGCATTTAAAGCATTTCTTGCTAAAAGCAATGAACATCTCGAGTTATGGGTACGCGCATTAGGCTACTGAGCCTTACAACATTTAAAATGCCCTTGTTCTGAGATATCCAGGTGGCTCAGCCAGACGCGTAACTGTTGTAAGCTAACTATAGCCGAAGCAAATCTAACCATCAAAGCTAACTACTATTTGTGTCTGCTGAAGGTGAACAAGACTTTCGAGGACATGCAGATCCTCCAGGAGCTGAATGCAGCCTGGATGGAGGTGGGACCACGAATCAAGAATTACATGGAGAGCAGTGTGGAGATTCAGCTGCTGCAGGTCTGATTTACCAACTGCTATCTCTCTTCAGAGTGTGTTATGATGCTAAAAATATATTTTTCATATAATGTGTGTGTGTGTGTGTGTGTGTATGTGTGTGCGTGTGTGACAGGATTTGCTGAAGCGGCCAGAGGTGGCAGTACTGGTCAACCTGCGCCTGGAGAACACATCGTTGACGGCCTCGCGAATCGCACGTTTTCTGTCCACACCCTCGCCAGATGCCCCAAGGAATCCCAGAGCAGCGCCTACCTGGCTGGACATCTACAACGACCTCGGCCACACCATCACCACGCTCGCACAAGTCACTGAGGTTCTCATCCTTTGGCATTCTTGTTTTCTCTTCCAGCCTCAATCTGAGAATATAGACGGAAAAGATAAAAGAACGGAACAAATCATGTTTGATGGAATATGGAGCAGAAAATACAACTTTATGATACACTCATTTAACTACACTTACACCTTCTAATAAACTATAGTATGCTGACTAGAGAGCTAACGAGGCCAAATATTGTCCGTACATTTCATCGTGACCAGGATCTCACATCTCTTCAGACAGGGACAACACTTTTGGGCTCTTTTATATTCTTAAAAAAATGGTTAGATGGTAAAGTAGTAAATTCTGAATCCTGTAAATAGTGCAAGGTTTAAGTAAAGTTTAACTTCAGCTTCTCTTCCATGTTGTTTATCATTCATATATTTTCTGTTTCCTATTATTCTCCGCAGTGTTTCTCTCTAAACAAGCTGGAGGGGGTGGAGACCGAGGGTCAGATGATTGACAGGGCTTTGGAGCTGCTGGAGGACAGGCAGTTTTGGGCGGGTGTGGTTTTCCTGCTTCCTAACTCCTCGTCCCCTGACCTGCCGCCCCACGTCACCTACAAAATCCGAATGGACATTGATGATGTGACCCGGACCAACAAAATCAAGGACAGGTACTGAGGAAGAACCAAAACATCATTCGATTATCGTGCTGTTCTTTAACATTACTTCGATAGAACTTTTTCATTGGAAGTAATGTGACTATACCTTTTCCATAACATGCTAGTCCATTGCTTAAATCACATATACTTGACTCTAAATTGCACCCATGTCAAAAAAACTGCATCTTTTGGGTGTTTTTCTCTTCAGATTTTGGGATCCTGGTCCAGCAGCCGACCCCTTTAATGATATGCGCTACATCTGGGGCGGCTTTGTATACGTTCAGGACCTGGTGGAGAGAGCTGTGAGCCGCATGCTGACCGGAGTTCAACAAACAACCGGCATCTACATCCAGCAGATGCCCTACCCCTGCTTTGTGGATGATGCGTGAGTCGCATGCTGTTGTAAACTAAAGTCTTAAGAAACTGTGCTCACAGTTCCACATGTTCACGCTGGGAACAGACCAGCACAGCCGTAATCTGAGCAGCTTGTCTGGAGCAGCAGATGGTTCACTGCCTTGCTTACCTTGATGGTAGCTGTTAAAGGGAGAGAGTCACTCTTTGAAAGCCCCCATTCCCCAATTTTCTCTTGAACAGGAATCAAGGAGTCCCCATGAATGTTGTGAGTTCACTAAACCTTTAAAAGAATAGGAAAACATGTCAGAAGTATTTTAACTGTTAAAAATTGTCCCAGATTTTGAATAACCTTTAACCACCTTCCGTTTTGGACTACAACTACATAATTTCTTTGCTTTAGCATATTAATTTCAATTTTGGTTACCATTATAACAGTTTCCTCCGAGTGCTGAACCGCTCTCTGCCACTCTTCATGACACTGGCCTGGATCTACTCGGTGGCTATGATCATCAAAGGCGTGGTGTATGAGAAGGAGGCGAGGCTGAAGGAAACCATGAGGATTATGGGTCTGGGAACGGGAACGCTGTGGCTCAGCTGGTTCATCAGCAGCATCATTCCTTTCCTGTTCTCTGCAGGACTCCTTATTGCTCTGCTCAAGGCAAGATGACCACTCACTAACTTATATTTATATATACAAAATAGCTGGTTGTACATGATCAGGAAATAACTTTTAAAGCTGTAAATATACATTATTGATATTCTAGATGTAATGAGAGGACTGATGGTAAAGTGGAAAATAATCAGGTGTCCAGTAGTTATTGCATATTGTGATGTTCAATGTCAGGCTTTCCTTTATTTGAAACCTTTGTTTCCATAATCACTGTTTCACACATTTGTCTAATAGGATAAAAGGATTGGTGGTTGGTTGGTGGAGGCATACAACAGCAAAGCCGTAATTCTAGTTTGTCTTGTTTCCAGTGGGGGGACATCCTGCCGTACAGCGACCCAACTGTTGTGTTTTTCTTCCTTACGGCGTTTGCCACCGCCACCATCATGCAGTGTTTTCTCATCAGTACATTCTTCTCTAAAGCCAACCTGGCTGCTGCATGTGGAGGGCTGATCTACTTCGGGCTTTACCTGCCATACGTACTGTGTGTCGCTTGGAGAGACCGCCTCACCACCACCTACAGAGTCCTCGCTGTGAGTGAAGTAGTAATTGGTCCAATCAGAAAGTTTCTCTCCACAATTCTAGAAAAATGAGTTCTAGTTGTACAAGAATGTATGATTACATATAATAGTTTTTTAAGCAGAAGTAGCAAGACTTAATGTACAGATTGAATTGGAATATTAACCATTACATTCAATGTATCTAATTCATTAAATGTAACTGAGCTTCAACACCCAAAAGTATCGCAGCATTTGGTCAAGTGTCCTTGTTCCTCTTTCTTTCAGAGTTTCCTGTCTCCTGTGGCCTTTGGCTTTGGCTGTGAGTATTTCTCTCAGTACGAAGAGCAAGGCGTGGGCATCCAGTGGAACAACGTCCACTCCAGTCCTGTGGAAGGAGACGCATACAGCTTCACTACCTCTATAGTCATGCTTTATGTGGACGCCTTCATCTATGCTACCGCAGCCTGGTACATCGAAGCAGTGTTTCCTGGTACGATGATTGGGACTATATCTGCGTAGAAACAATTTGGCATTATAGCGTGTAATTTGTTTTGTGTTGAGTAAATGGGTTAGGATTAATAGCTGTTGTGAATGTAGGCTGACCACATTCTTCCGTCTCTGACAAAAGAGCAAATTACAAACTTTTAAAATTGTGTTAGACTTGTGTTTTAGTTTTCGACAGGACTAGAGATCTTAGTTTGAAGACATAATTTAATTTAGAGAAAAGCTTAAAAGCTACTTAAGTGACTCTGGTTTAACTGATTCTTTCATCAAAATGCAGTTATGAAGTTATAATCCTGAATTTGTTAATATGTATGTGTTTTACACCAGGTGAATATGGGATCCCCAGGCCCTGGTACTTCATCTTCCAGATCAACTACTGGGGTGGAGTTCCTCTGGAGGCAGGCATGCCGATCCCCCCCGCACCTACTGAACAGAATGATGGTACAAAGCTCTCAAAGCTGCTGCACATCAGCAGCTGTTTCTGTTTTTCTGTCACAGTCATCTAAAAGTAAAATGATGGCTACGTTTGGCTTTCTTTGTCTGAACCACATTGGAAAAGTATTTTTACAAGCCATCAGTTTGTAAATAGAAGTCATATCACTAAGAGGTACGTTGCTTATTGGACAGAGTTCTAGTAGTCTGTCATTTTGAAAGTTGTCTGCAGTCGTCTCCTCTGGTCTTAATACAAGTTAAAAGTCTGTGCTGGTTGTTTTGTGTTATGTTTAAGCCAATAAACTCAAAGTCACGTTAATGACAATAAGCCCATTAACTACAAGGGTGAAGAGTACAAGGAGACTGAAGCTGAGAATGATCATCAGTCCAGACTTCAAATTGTTTCTGTTCTCTGTGTAGCTGCATCTGGCCTGTGCTGTCCATAATCCCTTTCATTTTGAACTTGTGTCCTCTAGTGAAGTGAGAGGAGTTATGTTCTCGGAAAAATATATTCTGTAAAATATATTGTGACCCTTTGGCTGATGACTTCTGCTCACACACTACACTTTTATTATCAATTATAAATCACTGTAAGAGTAGAATTGACGCTAGATAATTAGCCATTGTAACTCCCCCACATTTATATGTAATTAATGGTGCATTGTCCCTTATAAATACACACAATTATTTTCTGTCATCAGATCTCATTGAACCAGAACCCACTGACCTGATCCTGGGTGTGAATATCAGAAACCTGGTGAAAATATACAAGACGGGAGCCAAACTGGCCGTGAATCACCTCAACCTGAAGTTCTACGAGGGGCAGATCACCTCTTTCCTCGGCCACAACGGAGCCGGCAAAACCACCACCATGTAAGAAGCAGGCCTGATGGATAACGGTCGATCACAGTCAGCACTAATGTGTTCTATCATTATGTGTCTGAGGGCTGTTCAGAATTACATTTTTACAAGGATTTGCAGAATTAATCACTTTGGTTGAGTAAAAGTTCAGGGGATGTGATGTCTTGATGTTTGCCTTTTGTCACCTAATTTATTGTAATGTTTTTGGCTCGTAAAGGATAATAACAGTGAAAAGATTTAGTTACTACGCCAGCATCAGCACACATATGGTCACAGGAAAAGTCTGTAAAAGATAAGAGATTTGTATCTAATTTAAAGTGGAAGATGTGCTTCAACAAAGTATTTATTCTAATGTGTCTGATGTTTGTCAGATCTGTCCTGACTGGCCTGTTTCCACCGACCTCGGGCACTGTGTACATTAAGGGGCTGGACATCCGTCATGACATGGACATCATCCGGAGGACACTGGGAGTTTGTCCACAACACAATGTCCTGTTTGACATGTAAGGCTTGTCTTTCTAACGTCACTAAAGACTAGTAACAAGCTGTCATTGTTTTTAACTTACTATGGTTAGGTTTGATAGATTACAGAAATCCCACCGAAAGATTTCATACACCAAGCCTCTTTTGAGTGTCTTCATGATTGATTTTATTATTAGTGATTACCAATTTTATGAAATCAGTTTCTAGGAAATAAATGATTGTTCTGAAAGCGTTCGATTATCTGTTAGGCCTGGAATTCACCAGAAATGACGGTTCATATTTCCTCTCTGCGTCTATCTCTCTCACAGACTAACAGTGGAGGAGCATGTGTGGTTCTATGGGTGTCTGAAGGGTTTGTCTGAAGCAGAGGTGAAAGCTGAGCTCGACACTCTGCTGGAAGATGTCGGCCTGCTGCACAAACGACATGAACAGACCAAAAACCTCTCTGGTAAACTTGCTTGTTTGATTTCCGTATAAAAACATGACGTGTGTATGTTTTGTAGAAGGGGATGTCAACTTTGTCTTTTCCCTCTGTTTCTCTGTCAGGTGGCATGCAGAGAAAGCTGTCTGTGGCAATAGCGTTTGTTGGAGGCTCTAAGGTGGTTGTTCTGGATGAACCCACAGCCGGGGTTGATCCATACTCGCGCAGAGGGATCTGGGATCTACTGCTCAAATATCGCAAAGGTGAAAAATAAACCCCACCTAAACCTGAAAAAAAGACCAACATGAGAGACCTGTGAAAGATACAGATGACAAGTGAAAGAAATAGTCAATATGTGTCTGTTATGTCTTTCTCCATCAGACCGGACCATCATCCTGTCCACCCACTACATGGACGAGGCAGAGCTGCTAGGTGACCGGATCGCCATCATCTCCCAGGGGAAGCTGTGCTGCTATGGCTCTCCGCTCTTCCTGAAATCCCGCCTTGGATCTGGCTACTACCTCACTGTGGTAAAGAGGGAGGGACTGGACACCAGCACTCCCAGCAGCACCAGTATCTGCACCAGCACCAGCATCAGCACCAACAAGCTGTCTGCTCTCAAGGTCTATTGTTTTTTTTCTTCTTTCAACTTTAATTATCCTGGAAAATTAATGTATGCATGCTTTACACGTCCTCCAAATGTCCATTCTTAAAATCAAAAATGATGATGAAAACAATAATAGTTTAGTGTTGATCTCAGTCTTGGAAAAATGAAGTTCAGTAACTTAGATGGGGTTATAACAACAGGGCAGGAGTGAAACAAAGACGAAAGTAAACTCATCTTTGTGTTTCAGGACAGTGAGTCATCCATGAGTGAAGACACCGGCCTGGGAAGTGATGAGAGTAGCTCATGTGAGTGTTTCACTGCTGTATGGCCTCTACAGTTCCCTGAGGTGGTTCAATGAGAGTTGAGTGCAGTGCTACGGTCTTACTAATTGCATGATCTTTTTTCTCTAATCATTGTCTTCACTGCAGACATTGTGGCGTTGCTCTGCCTGGCACAGCACCACATCCCGGGTGCGAGGCTGGTGGAGGAGTCGGGGCACGAGGCGGTGTTCAACTTGCCGCAGACTGCAGCCAAGGACAGCAGCCTGGGCGTCTTCCTGTCCGAACTGGATCAGAGGCTGACCGAGCTGGGCATCAGCAGCTACGGCCTGTCTGACAGCACACTGGAAGAGGTGAGACATTTACATTGTTTTTGATGGATAAATAAATAAGCTACTTGATCCACTTCTACTGACCTCACTATGCATGTAGCTCCACAGCTATGGAGCCAGCTAAACACACTAATAAAGGTAATTCAATAATAGTGATTATAAATCAGAAAAACATGATAAACTATAGACATTTATAGACAAAGGGTATTGATAGACTAACAAGAAAAATTGATTCACAAAAATCTAGACTAAATGGTAATTGAATTACATTTTCCCTGAGAGTAAAAGCAAACTGAGTAAATAAGATGCACAGCAATTAGTCCAACAGATACTTAAAATGTTGTGTTAGCAACACCTTCGCCTCAGACAGCACTTGTAGTAATAGTGACTAGCTTGATTAGCAGTAAACCGATCACATACGAACTACATTAACATATCGGATTTTTTATTGAGTCAAAGTTAAACATCAAACACACAACAATCAGCCTGCATTGCCCAGACACACTTGACTACTAACCATACCTGGTTTTATGTGTGTAAGTGTGCGTGTGCATGCAGAAGATTAACCATGCTTTATCTGAAGGGTGGGATATTTGTGGAGCAGCCATGGTCTTAATGGGTTTACTGTTAGCATGAGATTAGCAGATTAACAGATTAGCACTGATAGCGGAGTCTGATAGGTTTACTCGGTCTCAGGCACTCACCCTCTGCACCGCTGACCTCTGTTACTTTCGCTTGATGCTTTTTTACTGACACCTACTGTCTGCAGCTTCAGCTGTAAGGGCCCGACGATCATTTTCAAAGCAGTTCTTCATCGAAAAAGTGAACATCTTTTGTTTTCATACCTAAGAAAACTACTAGCAGCTTAAACAAGTTAAAATGAATGTCTCAGTTAACTTAAAGCTGCATCAGGTGAGAGTTGTCACAGCCATATTGGGCTGCAACAGATAGAATGTGTCCATTAAGACCTTTTAGATTTACCCTGTGGTCACAACTAAAGTTATCCACCCACTAGAAGAGCACCTTGTTGCGTTTGTGAGCAGGAGTTTCATTTTTTTTCATGGTCATTCTGTTCACTTTCAGATCTTTTTGCGAGTGGCAGAGGAAACTGGTGTGGATGCTGAACCAGAGCTGCAGGCCGGATCTCCCAGCAGGCAGCAGCCATCAGCTGGGCAGAGGGTTGAGAGACAAGATGTTGAAGAACCAGAGACAGGTAAGCACAAACACTTGCAGACACATGGCTTTGTGTACATACCACACAGTGTTTCCATGTACAGTCAGTCTGCTGTTTCATCTCCAACTGTGATTGTTTGTTGCCATAATGCTGCCAGGAAGGAAAAGGCTTCGAAAGCAAGGTACCTTTAGATCATCCTGTACTGAAATATAGAGATATATAGAAAAATATTTTTCCCCAATATCGAATACACTGAATTTTCCTCACTCTCTACCTTTAACTGAGCTGACAAATAAGAGAGATTTAACTGTTTGTGGGTTCATGAAAGCTGACATGCTCGCCAACATTTCTGCACTGAATTTGCTTGTTTCCAATAACTTTAAATTCAAATTCAAAATTTGTTGTTGTCATGTTTCTACTGTAGTTTTCTGTGGCTCTGATCTGACAAGAGTCTCAAAGGTCAACAGCACTGACAGAAGTCCATGTATTTATCAGCCCAATATATTGGTGTGCTCTCACACTGTGCTTTTCCTGCTTGCAGAACCTCAGGAGACAGACCTGCTGAGTGGAGATGGCCGAGGTGGGGTACCCCTGACTGGCTGGTGGCTGACCTGGCAGCAGCTGAGGGCTCTCTTCATCAAACGCTGGCTTTATGCTCGAAGGAGCCGAAGGGGCTTCTTCGCTCAGGTGATGAAAACTTTTGACAGCAGCTGTTTGAGAGCACACAAAACAAACGCTGTCCCCTCTCTGGGAGTTAGTTGATTGATTAGTTGTTCGAGGCTTTTTAAAAAAATATAGTCAACGGTTTATTTCATGGTGTAAGTCATTTTTTAGAATCAGACAATCAGTAAGTTGATCTTAAGAAGTTTTTCAGCTGAAG
The DNA here is from genome assembly GCF_050575085.1 of Anarhichas minor. Classification (NCBI taxonomy): domain Eukaryota; kingdom Metazoa; phylum Chordata; class Actinopteri; order Perciformes; family Anarhichadidae; genus Anarhichas; species Anarhichas minor. Next base: position 12,215,577 of record NW_027466456.1, read on the forward strand.
GTTGATTTGTGCTTCAGATTGTCCTGCCTGCTATGTTCGTGCTGGTCGCTCTGCTCTTCAGCCTCATCGTACCTCCGTTTGGGAAGTATCCCGCCCTGCAGCTGCAGCCCTGGATGTACGGAGAACAGTACACGTTCTTCAGGTAGGCCTCCACCCAAACATTCACCATTACCTAAGTCAAGTACACGTTCTTCAGGTAGGCCTCCACCCAAACATTCACCATTACCTAAGTCACCGCAGAAAAGATTTTTAATCGGTTTCTTCAGCCGTGAATTGGTCAGTTGGTTTGGTCTACTCCTGGTCATAAACTGGTCTTGCTTTTCACATGATGACTTGTTATTGTTAGTTTTAACAAGCGTCCCTGCCGCTGTTTATTTTATTTACATTTATTTACAGCAATGATGCACCTGGGAACCCGGCCATGGAGAACCTGCTGGAAGCTCTGCTGGACCAGCCAGGTTTTGGTACCAAGTGCATGGAGAAAGAGGAGGAAGACAACAGCACGTAAGACAACCCGTGTGAATACAACAATGTGTCTCAGCATCAGAAGAAACTTAATGAAACAGTAGTGAAGGTAGTGGGAGAGATGGTCCTGAGACATCAACATCTTACACGTTGTACGAAGAAAACTGCAAAGAAATCAGTTTTCTACAAATGGGAGATAAAATAGACATTACATACCTTTCTTACATAAAGATTACTGTGTGGGGTTAAAGTAAAAATGGAAACACAAATTGCTGGCTTTCGGGAAATCTGTTTACCCTTTTAATTTTGTGTGGTTGTTTGATGTACTTTATTTTGAACACTATTCATTCAGGCAACATTTTAATACTTAAACCACAAACCTCTACTCCATGTTCATTCCCTGTTCTCCCTGCAGGAGTCCTCAGTGTGAAGGCGTGCGGAGTGGCCGGTTCATGCGACCACAGGTCTCCTACTCCACCTGGCAAATGTTCGGCAGAGGCAACTGGAGCAGAGACGCACCGTCTCCTGACTGTCAGTGTAGCACAGAGGACGTACGCCGGATGCTCCCCGACTGCCCGAATGGTGCCGGTGGACTGCCGCCTCCACAGGTCAGTGTGGTGTCAGGGCAAGACCGACTTATTAGCATAATCCAGTGTTGATTGATTTGACTTTGATCTCTGTTCATTTAAAATGTATTTGTTATCTTTTAGATTAAGAGGGTGACTGGAGACGTCCTACAAAATCTGTCAAGTTATAACATCTCTGATTACCTGGTGAAAACCTACTCTCAGATTCTCAAGAAAAGGTACTTCATTAACCATTAATAACACATTACTATTTGGCATTTCATTCTGTTACACCATTGCTTTTCCTTCTCGGTGGTGTTTGGAACTTTAGGTTTAAAAAAACTGTAGCATCCATCTTTGATGTCAGTGATTTGGTCAATTGTATTTATTAGTTCTACCATAATAACTAAAGGCCTCAGAATAATCAAAAATACCTTTATCCCTCTATCTGTTCCTTTTATTGTTTATTTATGTGTAGCCTACATACCATATGACTCTCAACCTTATTGTTTTATATTGAAGCTGTCAATAGCTGATTTATTTTTTAGGAGACAACATGCAATGTAAAAAGCATTCAGACCATCATGTGATACACATATTGTCCCCAAAACTAGCCCGATGATTGAGATATAAGAATAGATATACATGAATGCTTCTAAAAACAAAAAGTGTAATTTTAGAGTGAATGCCAACATATTTTGGATATGGAAAGACTCAGTTGTTAGAACACTGATTTCCCTGTTTGTGTTTCCTTTGAAGAATATCCTTCACACACTAACTCTTTTCCCTCTGTGTTATAAACAGCCTAAAAACCAAGAAGTGGGTGAATGAATTCAGGTAAGCTGCTGGTTTGAAATTTAATTGTTAAGGCACAATATCTGCAGTACTTATAGCCGTAGAATGGCTTGTAGACTTGCTTAAACATAATTCTTCTGAAGGACTGACTAAAAACAAACTCTTATACTAACAGATACGGAGGTTTCTCTCTCGGGGGCAGCGCCACTCAGACGTTATCTCAGGTCCACCGTGTCCAAGACTCCATCGTGGCCATCAGGACTCATTATCGAGTTCAGCAGGTATAAACAAGGTTCCAAGCATGTTCAACTGAAACTGCTGTTTTCCTGAATGTTCTTCATGTTTTCTGATGTTCTTTGATTCATCACAGAACAGTTCGCTGGATCATCTGCTAAACAGACTGCCGGATTTTCTAGGAGGACTGAACAGTCAAAACAATGTCAAGGTAAATGTGTGTCGGTTTATCCGTCTTCTCTCCTCCTCTTCTGTGGCCTGTCTTTCAAGGAAGAATCAAGCACTTAAAAGCATTTCTCTCGTTGCTGTACTCAGGTGTGGTACAACAACAAAGGGTGGCATGCCATGGTGTCATTTGTCAACGTGATGAACAACGGCCTGCTGAGAGCGAGTCTGCCACCAGGTCCAGAGAGGAAAAGACACGGCATCACTGCCTACAACCACCCGCTCAACCTCACCAAGGAGCAACTCACAGAAATGGCCATGTTAGTTCACTGCTGTGGAGTTTTAAGGGTTGATGTTGGTGGAGTTGGTTTCTTGTGCTTGTTATATTACCACACTTTTTCTCAAGAGTTAAATTCAGCTTAGTCAGAAGTAAAACAGGAAGTGTGAGTTGTGTAACATCAATGTGTGTATTGTGTATGTTGATATGTGTTTTTCTGGTTCCTCTGTCAGGATGACCACATCAGTAGATGTTCTGGTTTCCATCTGCGTGATCTTTGCCATGTCCTTTGTGCCGGCCAGCTTCGTCCTTTTTCTGATTGAGGAGCGAGTCAGCAAAGCCAAACACCTTCAGTTTGTCAGCGGGGTAAAACCGATCCTTTACTGGCTGGCCAACTTCACCTGGGACATGGTCAGTGCTCAAGAGGAAGGAGACATTTTGCTTACTCTTATCAGCCACAAGTCCCTTAATTGTTATATTGTGAGGTTTTCACAATGTGACAACAATCTCACTCTTTAATAATTGTGTTTAGTAATTCTTTATCATATTTGGTGGGATTTCCTCTTCAGAGATATAATACTGCATGCAGTATTATAGCAGAGGAGAGGGCAACATTTACTGGAATAGATGAATTGTGTCAGTGATGTTGTAATTCCTACAGTTTGCCAGTTGAGGTTGACAAGAGCTAAAGAGTTGCTTCTTCAACAGAACAAAATCTTTCCACCTACATTGTATTCAGATCATATCATTTTACTCTCAAAATAAGAGTAACAAAAATCTCGAAAAGTAATATAAATAATCGTCATATAATTACATGAGATAATCTAATTTAAATTCTGCTTTGTACCTTATCAACCTTGTACAAAAGCTACGGCTGTGTTCAGATACACAACAGCACTGCATCAACAAATGCAGCCACCTCATTCATTTCAATGATGGCACTGTATTTCTACAGCAGAATGCAGAAGGCTCCGTCTTAAAAGTTTAACCTGGCGCAACTTTTGTTGCAACGAAATTCAACATCATCTTGCCCCATTGCATCTTCCCCTGCATTTTTGGAGCTTAAAATCTTAACCTCGACTCTGTAAGGACTGTCATGCACCAATGGTGTAATTCTCGCCTTACTTCTCCAGTCAATAATCTGCATTAGATGATTCTCAATAGACAAATATTATTCACTGGATAAAAGAAAGACTTTCTCTTCTTCTAAAATGTCATCTTGTCATCTTGTCAGTTGAACTACACAGTCCCAGCCACCATGGTGGTGCTGATCTTCATCTGCTTCCAGCAGCAGTCGTACGTCTCAGAGACCAACCTGCCTGCTCTCGTCCTGCTCCTCCTCCTCTACGGGTACGTTCAGACTCCACTGACTTCTGTCCTCGTTGCTACACTACTAAAATCCTGCATCATCAAATCTGACTGGACTGACTGATCAGAGTGACTCGTGTCTGTTTCCGTGCTTTCTTACCAGCATGTTGAACTTTATTGGTATCGAGAACATCCTGAGTACTTCAGACAACATGAGCCTGAATCTTAATTGTGACCTTTTTCCTTTATTCATCTTTTTACTCCATGCGTAACTACAAAGGTAAACACGTTTAGAGCAGTGATCTTTAAATTGTATCATTAGTCACTGTATGATTTCTAATATGGAATTAAATAGACCCCGATGCCAAAGTCTCTATTTCCCTAGTTGGATCATAGTCTGTAACAAAAGTAATGACTCATCATTCTTTTTAGGTGGTCCATCACCCCTCTGATGTACCCAGCGTCCTTTCTGTTCACCGTCCCAAGCACAGCCTATGTAGTCCTGACCTCCATCAACCTCTTCATCGGAATCAACGGCAGCATCGCCACCTTTGTCCTGGAGCTGTTTGTTGACGAGGTACAAAGCGCAGCAGTCTGCAAGGGCAATGCGACAAATAAAACTATTTAGTGCTCTTTTAACCACGATTTATGGGTTTTTTTCAGCATCTGAACGAGGTGAACAGGATCCTGAAGAAGGTGTTTCTCATCTTCCCTCATTTCTGCTTGGGACGAGGACTCATCGACATGGCCAAAAACCAGGCCATGGCAGACGCTTTCCAGAGACTGGGTACCGATATGTCCACCTTTTAAATATCTAAAAGTCTATTCAGTATTTCAAAGATGAAAATGACTTTAACCCAAGACACTTTCGACTCATTGTTGTGGTGATTGTGCACTGTAGTTTGAATATACACAGTAAATTGTATATTATTGTTTTGCTAGACCCTTTTATATAGACTTTTGTTACCATCCTATGGGGCATTATTGCCTGCATACTTTTAACTTGAACTGCTTGTTGGACTGCAGCAAACACACAGGATGTACGATCTATAAAGATAAATGTATGTAAAGATTGTCTTTGCCTGTGGTTCTCCTCCAGGCACAAAGCAGACACTGAACCCTCTTCAGTGGGACTCTGTAGGGAAGAACCTGTTTGCGATGGCAGCTGAAGGTGTTATCTTCTTCATCTTCACCATACTGCTACAGTACAAGTTCTTCATTCGCCTCAGGTAAGTTTTAAAACAACCCTTCAATATTTTAGGAAAATGCAGACAGATCTTTTGTTTGGAAACCGATCTGCAGCATCTGAACCAAAATGATACAGGGTGATCTTGTTCCTCCCCGTTCAGGTCGTGGTGGGCCGAGCCTGAGATGCCTCCGCTTGGTCCAGAGGATGAGGACGTCAGCAGGGAGAGAGAGAGGGTCAAAAGTGGCAAAGCCCAATCAGACATCCTCTCCATGATAGACCTGAGCAAGGTACAACCAGCATTCAGCCTAAAAAGTAAAACTTAAACTGTTTACATTGTTAACACTCCTGTGGCTGAATCACAGCAAATGTCTGCACTCAGCTGTCATCAAGCATAACCCATACAAAACATTCAAACTACTGTTTCAAGTTGTGTTATTAGAATTGCAGTCTGCCATCATGCAGCATTTGTTCATCCTACACTGGCAAACTTCTTGCTGAGACGGAATTGTGGAGTTGATGGTAAAACAAAGGACTTTTTGTTTTGCAGGTTTATAAATCAGGCAAGAAGCCGGCGGTGGATCGTCTCTGCCTTGGGATTCCTCGTGGAGAGGTGAGAGATATGCACACCAAAAGAAGCACAAATTACATCATAGTCCAATGAAAACACACACACACACACATTGTCTGACCTTAGGTCTAATCAGCTCATTGTTTAATAAGTTCACATAGTCTCAAGGGAATGGTCCCAGCTGCATACAGATATATTTGTAACTTGATGTTGTGTTTGTGTCCTCAAGTGTTTTGGCCTGCTGGGGGTGAACGGAGCAGGGAAGACCTCCACCTTTCGCATGTTGACCGGAGACACGGCCATCACCTGCGGAGATGCTTTCCTTAATGACCACAGGTACAAACCCTCTGCACCAAGTTTTACCAAAGCCTTGTCCTACTAAGTGAATGTGTCCTGGATATAAGAGGACAGGAATATGTATGTGAGGCTGAATTAACCCGTATGAAACGTTATGGAAAATGTGGAAACACTTTGCAAGAGTGCCAGTTGTAGAGGTACTATTAGCAGTACTAGTAGAAGTACTAGTAATTGTAGTAGTTATTGTTGCATGTATCGTAGTGGCAGAAGCAGTAGTAAAAGTAACACTAGTATTATAGTATACACTAGTATGTTGCTGCAGTACAAGATGCAGCAGTAATTGTAGTAGTAGTAGTAATGGTGGTGGTGGTCAGAGTAGAATAACCAGAAATCCTTGTAGTGACCGTAGATAAAGTACTAGTAATAGGCCGTCATTGCAGGTGTACCATTTACATAGTCATATTAGTACTTCAGTGATACTACCAAGAAACATAGTAACATTATCAGTAGAAGTATGGTTACCTATAGTAGTAGTCCCAGCACAATAAATAAAGTTGTAGCAGCAGTAGTCATAGTAGTAATAGCAGGAGTACTACTAATCGCAGCAGCATTAGTATCGGTAGTACAGTGAAAGTGTTTCTGTGGTTCTCAGTGTGCTGACAGAGATGGAGCGAGTCCACCAGCTGATGGGTTACTGTCCACAATTTGACGCCATCAGCGACCTGCTGACGGGTCGGGAACATCTGGAGCTGTATGCCCGCCTGCGGGGAGTGCCAGAGGAGTCTGTCACCAAGGTACCGTAAAGGAAACTGAAATTAAGACATTCAGTCATTTCTCAATGTTGAGATTGAGATTTCTGAAGTTGTGAGACACAGTGACGGACTTGATGTGGAGTGCTCTGATGTACCTTCTGTGATGTCCTGTAGGTGGCGCAGTGGGGTGTGAAGAAGCTGGGACTGACCCAGTACTCTGAGCGGGAGGCTGGAGGCTACAGCGGAGGCAACAAAAGGAAACTCTCCACTGCCATCTCCCTCATCGGGTTCCCTCCTGTTATATTCCTGGTGAGAAACAAACGTGTTCACCAACCACTAAGATCAACACAGAGTATGAAACTTAATATCACCTGTTAAAACACGGGAAACATGTTCGAATGAATACCATTCTAAACATTAAAAACACATATTGTACATATTGCAACCCTTACATCACAAACATACATGCATGTTTTTTCCTAGATGATGTGGTTCAGTAACTTAATTGTTGGTGCCACAACCAATCTTTCTTAAAATGTGTTGCTAAAATGTATCAGTATTTTGCCTGTTGTTTCCATGATGCATTGATTTATTTAACTCTTGTTAGGATGAGCCCACCACTGGCATGGACCCGAAAGCCAAAAGGTTTCTGTGGAACTGCATCCTCAGCGTCACCAAAGAAGGAAGAGCTGTAGTTCTCACCTCCCACAGGTAAATAGTCAAGACACATTAGCAGGATGGCCCCCAACTTCCTGTTCCTTCAATGAAGCACTCAGTAAACACAAAACCCTGTCAATAATATGCTACTGTTCCATCAATTCTGTATTTATATCTAAGAGTTTCCTCATGGTGTGCATTATTATATAGTGTACAATATGTGCTAATGGATTTTATCATGTGTCTGTTCGGTCAGTATGGAGGAATGTGAGGCGCTCTGCACCAGAATGGCCATCATGGTGAACGGCAGATTCCAGTGTCTCGGATCTGTACAACACCTGAAGAACAGGTAAGCACACTACAGTCTGTCTGATACAAGTCAAACTCAATGTATCAATCAGTGAATGAATGAATGAATATCTGTAAATATCTCTGCAGGAAATCTTTTAGTTATAATCTTGTAGACCCTTGTGAGATTAACTTTTGTGTTGTTTCCATAGTCTTGTTTTTAAAGCGGCTCTAAATCAAATTCCATTAAACTGTAACAGTACATACAAAGTCTTGACTATTGTTTCGTCCTTCATCTTCCAGGTTTGGTGACGGCTACACGATCATCCTCCGCCTGATGGACACTAAATCCAACCTGGACCCATGCCCCATCAGCACTCACATGAAGAGCTCTTTTCCCAGCATCGAGCTGAAGGAGCGCCACCAGAGCGTGCTGCAGTTCCAGCTGCCCTCACGCGACTGCTGCCTGGCTCGTGTCTTCGATGTGCTGGCCAACAACTACGAAGAGCTGGGCGTCATCGACTTCTCTGTTTCACAGACCACCCTGGACCAGGTGAGGATGAATAAAGGATGCAACTGGCATGAGAGCCATTCAAACTTCTCATATCTTTACCAGAGGGTGGTGTAGAGGTCCTGATCTGGGATCTTCTGTAAATTGAATTAAATAAAGCATTGCATCAAATGCCCTTAACTGAGGCAACATATGCTGCTTCCCATCAGGCTTTGCTCTCTGGCTGTTGTTAGAGGGAAGGAGGAAAATGCATGAATTTGTATGTTTAAACAAGCATTTGTAAAGTTAACAACTAATCAAAAAGGAGAAAAGGGCCATGCATACTGTTCAAGTTGCAAGTTTAGGATCTGAAATTAGCACCCAACGCCAGTTAAATGCAGATACATTTATAGCAGTGGCGGGTAAAATTGTCAGGCCATTCGCCACTTTGGTGGACAGGAAAAACACACAATAGAGAGATGCCTTTAGAAAGGGTGTTGACGACAGTGGCAGAGGGGAAAATCACAAGATGTCATTTGGTATTAGTTATTAGTTTGTCCATGAATGAACTATTCACTTTATTAATCAAAATGTATTCATAGTATGTTTTTGCATGTAGGTGGGCTCATTCATGTATGTGCTTGCTTTCAGGCTCCCCTAATACCACAGTGTAATTGGAACACTGGTATTTTTCATGCACGTAGCCTAATGTTTTTTGTGTAAATACATTAAACATTGAAAGACATCATTCTTTACATTAAATGGTCTGTAAATGATCTAAATGTTATTCTTTATTTAGTGCACAGATAACATTTCTGAGTGGCAGAAACAATAGAACGTACCTAATTTCAGACCCTGAGCATGGTACTTAATTAATGAGGATTTGCCAAATTCTATCCAATTGAAAAAGATAAGTAAGATGTTAATGAAGTGATCCAGACACATTTTAATGGATGTGGCAGCAGTTTCTCAGCAGCAGTAGTCTCAACTCTTGCAGAAGATACATTGGTTAGCATGCATGCTAATAGGCATTAACAAAAATAATGTGATGGATAGCTGACCGTCATTAGCTTGATAGCTAACCAAGCACATTTAAATCAATTAAAGAATTATTTAATGTGACGCTAAAGCGGATTTATTTTTGAAGGTATTTGTCAACTTTGCCAAAGAGCAGACGGACGACGACGTCTTCACAGATGTGGTCGTCGGCAACAGAACAGTACAGACCAACCTCACTACACTGCAGTCCAGGATTAACTCTCCCAGCATCCAACCACAGCCGCCAATCACACCCCCTCAGCCAGTCAAGACTTCCCGGCAACATGACAAATCATGTGACAGCAAACCAAAAGAGGGTAAATCAAAAAAGCCAAAAGCTGGCACGGTCAAATCTAAAGACGGCAAAGCTAACGGAGAGCAAAGCAACAGCACGGCAATGACCAGAATGCCTCAGCGAGAGGAGACGGTTCAGAGGAGAGGCAGCAGTGGATCAGACAGCAGTAATGCTGGGGTTCAGGGAGAATCCAGTAAATCCAGTGGCTCCAAACACAGAGCAGGGAGCTCCAGTAGAAATCCTTCTGCACTCTTTATAGTCGACAGCAACACACAGGACAGTGCACTATGAAGTGGACTGGTGCAGATGATGCGGGTTCAAAGGACCCACTACAATCAAAAGCTTTTTATTACTTGCTGTATGTTCATGCTAGTGTTTTACAATGCTGGCAGCGACCTCAATATGCAACATGGAGCGGCAAAGCTTGATGCAGTTAGAAGTGGAAAAGATGGACTTTGAGAGTTACTTTTAGAGGTAAATTTATCCCCTTGGCCTCCTCTGAAGAATGAAAGGTGAGTACTTTCTAAAATGGCTTTGGTGCCTTGTTCACCCGTTAACATATCTGCAGCTCTATACCCTTTATTTGGGTTCATCAATCTTACACTGTGTCTTCTCTCTCTGTATCAATCTCATCAGTCCAAAGATATGTTAGTTATAAACATGTTATGCAAGGCTCAATGTAAAAACTAGGGGTGGCGTTCCTCAGGGCTCAATCATTAGACCTCTTACAATCTCGTCTTTATTTTGCTGAAAGCACTTTAAAAAACAGAAAATGTTACAAACAGTAACTGAAGTACATGTGTTACATGTAAAAAATCAGATGATTTTATGTTTCAGAAAGCATTTGAGGGATTGTTTCTCTGATGTGGAGAGAATTCTTACTGTAAGTTCATTGTGAAATACCTCTACCTATGTTTAATGATGAGCTTTACGAGTGTTATTCTTTTGTAAATCAAGAATTTATTTTGTCTTTTATTTGTCAACAATGTTTTGTTTCATTTTTTATTTATGTTGCGTGATTGGGTAACAATGTCACTATCCAAACGGAGGTTATTACATATTCTGTAGGCCACATGTAGAAGAATCTGACACACTTCCTGCACAGATCTTGAAAGGTCTGGACATCACATTTATTTTTCATTAATTATGAAACTATTGAAAAGGTCTGGACACACAGGTGTGACTCGACACTGTTTTAGCTGCATAGAGTTACTACAAATTATTCTACATGATGCCAAACTACAGCACTCCAAATTAAATCAAAGAAATTATGATAGATCCAAGAATGAATTATTCCATTCAGTCCGAGCTGCAAACACCTAACAACATTGCCTTTGGTCATTAGTTGGTTTTTTTAAACTGTATTTCTTTTTTTTTCTCAAAGAAATGACACAGCTGACTGAATGTTCGAAGCAGGTTGTTACTGCACTGTAATGCACTGTTACATATTTAAAAGATTGTTATGATAGTAATAGGCATGAGACAAACATAAATTATCAGAAGAGAGTATACAATCAAGGGTTTCATTCCAAAATGCAAACTGTTACAATATAATATTTAAAAAGGTTAAATGTATTGAAATAGCTGAAATGATGCAGAACTAATACATTGAGATAGATTAAAATGACTGATGTGTCATTTTGGAATGAAAGTCTGTACTACTAAATGTACTTTTAAGGTATTATGCTTGAAAAGTTCTGCTTGAACATAAATGTATCTGTGCATCTACTATAAGATGTGCATTGTATACTGAAGATATGCTAGCATAGAAAAAGAAAAACGGGTTTATGTCTGTTGTGAATGTTTTGTCTTGAAGGAAAATAACTGTCTATGTATTATTTTTTTTAAAAAACATATTGTGAAGTATGTTTTCTAGTTTGTTGTTTTTGATGACTCACTGCAACACGTTGGACGTCAGGAGGTTTTTCTTCGTCATAGCGAGGATAAGCATTGGTTTTGGCGCAGATAAAAGTGAAGGGATGATTACGCTGCACTGATGTTTCTGTTACTGTTCAAAGAAAAGAGACAGAAACCACAGACAGTTTTCTTTACACTAAAGTCATTCAGATAGATAAACTTCTACATTTACACATTTACCACCACCTGCAAAAAAATGATGACTAATATTTAAAACATTTAATTAGGATTTGAACATTTTATTGCCCAGATTTTAGTAGTTTGTTTAATTGTTTTGCCAGAGTAGAAAGCATGGATGTATAAAGAGCAATTGATAGGGAGTCGGCGCCCCATTCATTCCTATGAAAGTTGCTCAGTATTGAATGAAGCAGAAAGAAGTTTCACTTCTGAGCACAAGATGGTCAGGATGTTCTGACAGTCCTCTGCATTAGAGGACCTGTAAGGAAGGCGCACTAGCATCTCCTCTAACCCCGCCTCCCGGCCCTCTGTCCAGTCTCGTTCTCGGGTTCATTCACATGACACCAAGTATGGCTTTGTTTGAAAAACATTAAATGAGTTTACAATCATTAGTCACCTCTCTATATAATAGCTTCTAATGTAAGTGGCGGGGTCCGCCATTCCCACAATGGATTCAACAAGGGATCTGTATTTGAAGAATACAAATACAGCTACAGCGGTTGTGAAGAGGACATTTTATTTTTTGTTATTGAACTAATAAATAATAAAATGCACAAAGAAAATCCTTCAAGATTTTACAGTCTGTTCCCCAATAGCTGGTCTGACAGGAACCCACATCCACAGGAGATGATGCTCTGTTCACATCTGAAATGTAATTTTAAAATACTGAAACCTTGATAATGTACTTTCTATATTCGACCAAACATACATGTTGGCCTGGTCTCCGTTCTCTGTGACGCTCTTCTCTCTCAAACGTTGTTCACTAACAGCCACGAGGAGATGATCAGACCGGACGCGTCTCCACGGTCCTTCATCACCACCTCTCCTCTTCCTCCCCAGTTTCTGTGTGACCGTCTGCAGCAGAGCGTCCAGACTGGACAAGGAGATGTCGGGAAGACGAAACTCAGGAGATCTCTGGAGAACACGAGAGGAGAGTCAGACTGATCTGTGGTGTGAGACACTTTTGTTTGGAAGTGAAAATATATTTTATTATCCTGTTTCAGTTTTTTTGTATTTCTGGTGGAAGAAGTACTCAGATCTTCTACTGCAGTAGTATTAATACCACAATGTGGAATTACTCCATAACTTAAGAGTTAATAAAAATGTACTTAAAGTATCAAAAGTAAAAGTACTCGTTCTGCAGAATAAATGTCCACTGTGACAGATTTATTATTAGCATTTTACTGTTGCAGCTGGTTGAGGTGGAACTAGTTTGAACTTCTTTATTTACAAAAGGCAACAGGTAGGTAAGTCCAGTGGTTTTAATGCGGCATGAAGGGGAAAAAATAAGTTCTGCTTTTAAAATTTGCTTTTATTTTCTGGGCTTTGCTCTAATCTTGGATTTATTTTGTGAAATACTGACGATTATACCTTTTTTGGGGGGCCTCAAACAGCTGTCTGGGGGGGGAAGTTGTTCTTCGGTAGAGCTGCTAACAGTGCATAGACGTCTGAAACATGGTAAAGAGCCTCAACCAGACATTTTATGCTTCCTTTTCAGGTATTTACAGTTGAAACGTTTCAACACAGCTTCAGGGACTCATCAGCTTTGCAGTAGTTTGCAAATAATGAGGCATAAAATCATTTGCATCCTTTAATATTTAAAGAGTAAAACATGTTAAAGACTTTGATATCTTCAGCTTCTGTTTTAACTCACTGAACAAATTAAACGGGCAATAAAGAAGATTTTTATTTGTTTATTTATATGTGTAGTCTCTGGATCATTACCAGTGACTCAGTCAATTTTCAGGAAGGTGCTGACGTTTCTAACTTTAAAAACTCTTGCCATTGCCCAAAGCCTTGTTGATTTGGCTACTTGGCTAATGTGTTCTTCCTTGTGACTCAATCATTTCCTCTTAAGGCCACTGTTGCTGTGCCAAACCAGTTCATGAGGAAGCAAGTCCTCCTGGTTTCCAGTAAAGGTATTAATCCTAACTTCCTTAACTGTCCTTTTAACTGAAAATGAAACACTTTTATATGAGCAGAGCTTTGTTTCAACCTCAGGATTTTAAAGACATGTAATCAGTCTTTAAAAATAAAGCAAAAATCATATTAATTTACTCACACTTTTAGAGAACAGAGGATTGTCTATCCAGGGCATGTTGTCTGGTACTTGTCCTGTAACTGACCCATCGCCTCCGCAGCCTTTTATACTAAAGTTTGAAGCGATGGTCCTTGTTTGCTCAGATAAACTGATGGGAGGTAGAGGTGTGTGGCACCTCTTCTGACAGTCACAACACTCAGGAGCTGGTTTAGATAGATTTAAAGGTGGCAGCACAAACCGGGGACTTAGTGGTTGCTTGGTGTCAGAATTTAATCCTATGAGAGACTTGAGTGTTTGTTCCACTGATTTAATGACAGGTGGGCCATTTTTGCGGCCAGTTTCTGGTTCCTTTCTACTTGTGCAGCCGTCTTCTTTGCCCTCCTCTTCCTCATCTGGCTCCTTGGCTGCAGCCAGAACAGGCATTAGATTGACACAAAGCCTCAATACATTTCCTGATGTCTCACATGTAGTAACCTTTGCCACGGTGGAGTTGCTGTTTGATGTGGGAAATGTAATCTTCTTATTTGACTTTACAGTTCTCATCTTGGGAATTGATTTCTTCACTTTACCCACGATCATCGGACAAGTGTCCCGATCAGGTTTTTCTAGTACAACCGTCCTTCTCTTCTTCTCCTCTTTCCTCATTCCAAAATGTGTAGACAAACACCTTTGAGAATCTTCTCTGAGATTGTCCAAACATGTCACAAAAAAGCTTAGATAAAAAAATCACAGATTACATCAGACATCTCAGATGTAACAAACTGAACAGCTCCTTTTTCTCTCCAGCAGCAGTGGGAAGAAAGTTGAGAACAATTAGATGACTATGTTGCAGGCCTATTAAACTGGCTGTTATGGTAACATGCACACAAACTCCGCTCAGCGTTTAATGAGTGTGGGTGTGGGGGGGGGGGGGGGGGGGAGTCTTTGTTATTTGAGGTTATATCAAAGGATGGATTATAGTTGAGCTGAAAGCAGTCGAAGATGATGGTTTATAAAGATGATGGAGGTGACTGTGGCTGTATGTTGCAAATTATGACAGGAATTTGTTTTAATAGGTATGCCAAAGATTGTCTATTAATAAGATGAATCACTCAGATTAAAAAATAGAAGACCTGGACCACACTCCAGTCATGCACGTTTGTATTTCTAGTAATCGTGCATTCTTGTGGTGATTATTAGTAGGACCAATAGGTGTTTTTGTAGGCTATGAACAAGTCCACAAATACAGTTTCCTCTTAATTGCAAAACTAAATCAACGTCCTCTGCAGTTTGTTTGAATCATTTAAAAGCTGCACTAAATATGTTTCATAATGACAATTGATTAAATGGCTGAAGATTGTGACTATACTATGAGACTGACTATACTAGCTTGTTTTTCCTTTCCCCAAGAAATAGGAAATAAATACTACACTAGGGCTGCCCCCTCGATTAGTCAGCCAATCGTCGTTTTGGTCTTCAACTAATACGTCATTAGTTTATTAGTTGTTATGTGCTTCTTGCGTGCTGAATGACTTATTCTCAAGAAACTTGTGAGCACATCTCATAAAAATAGTGCTTTTGTTTGATTCTTTGTGGAGAAACTCAGTTTTACAGATCGATTAAATCAACTGATTGATTGGTCAAAATATCTTACAATGAATCACACATAAAATCCTATGTTTAGATAAAGATATATATATGATTGATTGATTTAAAAAAAATACAAATCCTCTAAAATGTGTAAAATAGAAGTAAATGACAGTAATATCTTGATGCGATTACATACAAAATGTGTAACTGGAGACAGAGTGGAGCTCTCACTGTTCCTCCCTCTTTGTTTGTTCAGTGTCGAGCTAGCAGCAGCCGAGGAGGAGCTAGCTGCTCACAACATAAACTGACAGGCATACTCACCGGTTAACCTTAGTCTTTAGTCCCGACTCGCTCTATTCTTTTTAAGATCCAGAGCTTAGCAGTTTGTCGTTTGTTTTACTTGAGTAAAATGGTAGTTTTGACAGACAATGAAGAACAGGATTATATGTGAGTGACAATTACGAGTATGTTACGTTAGCAGGCTACTTAGCGTTAGCTTGAATTGCAACTACCAGTTAAATAACAGGTTTTTATCACGTCTGCAGTTGGGAACCGTGATAGATGTGAAACCGTGCCAGCTCTCTTTGCTAATGGTGCTACTTTAGTTGATTCAGGTTTTAACAGGCCGCCAGGTTTAATTATCTGTCTCTGTTAGCCTTTTTTTAACAGCTGGTAGCTAACGTTAACTAGCGTTAGCTGACCTGGATATGTTGTTAGTGGTACAGTCTGTGAATTCATAGCGAAATCACGTTTTCCAACAAATCAGCTGACACGCTTTGCTCTTGACACTCCCAACAACGCATCTTATTCAGATTATGTAGAGGTTACCTTGCTAATTTATAAAGATTAAGTTACAGAAGAGAAACGTACGTATATCTAAAATAAATCTATTAATGCCACAGCCAGGTTAGCTAAGTTTATAGGTTTACATGTCAAAGTGAAATTGTATAATCTCTCTTTGTGAACAAACCTAACTAACGCAGGAAGAGGTTACATGTCTCATGTTGCTGTGGTGTAGCTAACAGCCTGCAGGCTAAAAATGGCAACACCCACTGACCTACATTTGAAGCCCCTGCAGGAGGCTCCTCCTCCTCTCATCCGTTTAACAACACAGCAGTGATAAAACAGAAGCAGGCCAGTACAACAGAGAACTATCCAACGCAACGCAACATCAACTGTTTTAGCAGCTTGGTGATAATCTTCACCTTTCACAGCCACTGTGGCTGTTTGGCATATTCTCCTTTCCCTTTGATAATCAGCCAAATTAAGATTATGTTGTGTTGATATACTGCATGGCGTTCATAAATAATACAGTAAGCTACTCAACGTCCACCTCATACCCGAGACACTGCACCGTCACACTTTGAAATGCTGCACGTCCAATTCAAAGAGCATTCTCAGACTGAAAAAAACAAGAACAGTGCCAATCCTCAAGGCTGAAAATTAGGTCACACAAAAGTCTATTTCCACATTTTGTGTACTGATGAAAAGCATGCTCTCCTGTGCTGTGCCTGTCGCTATCACTGTCTACCAAAACGTATAACCCACAGCTGAATCATTAGTGTTAGTTTTCGACATCCCTACAACATGAGACAATTCAACTGAACATGATCTGCGGAGCGGTTGCTTTCCCTTCAGGATTTGTGTGACTTAATTGGCTAAATTGACCTCTTGTCGTCTGTCTTCTCAGCCTGATAGAGGAGCGTAAATGCAGCTCCCTGCCCAGCTCTCCAGCCAAGCGAGTGTCTCCCACCAAAAAGAAGCACTTCTTTATCAACCAAGCCATCCGCAACTCTGACCTCATTCCCCGAGCCAAAGGCAAGAAGAGCCTCCGCCGACAGGAGAACAGTAAGCTGTTATTATAAGACGAGATAAAAGTTGTCATCCACTGCAGGCTGAACAATGCCGGACAAGCCTGTGTGTGCGTGTGTGTGTGTGTGCCAACAATGGACAAAAACAAGCATTTACATTGAATGGTTATTGCTTCAGAAATGCCAATAGAGTACTACAAAAGTATGTTTTGTTTTATCTCAAGAATTAAAACTTTAAATCCATAAATCTGGCAATGATGTTCTGCGTATATACCAACACTGTCCATCTCTCTCTCTTCTTCTCTGAAAACCAGCACGCTTTCTTGCTAATCTTCTTGAGAGGGACGAGTGCTCCAAAGATGATCTGGAAGTGTGCAGTAACCCATCGATCCCGTCCATCTTCACTGAAGCCTGCACCAACGGAAACTACATAGAGGTGAGTGGACTTCAGCTGGGCTTAAGCTTTACCGCTCATTAATGCTGCAGAAGTGGCCCGAGGCAGTGCTGTAGTCAAGACCACCTAAACCGAGTCACGACAGGGACCAGAGTGTACCGAGACAAGACCAGGACTTTGAGGGGTTAGACCAAGTCTTGGTTTTGACTCTACTGTTTTTCTTCCGAGCACTTAAGACTATTTAAGTTTTAAGACATTTGAGTTTTGGTGGGGGTTTTACCTTTTCAACTTCTTACAAATGCCAGAGACTAAGAGCGTGTCTTACATTGATGGTCAAATCTTGATAACATCTAAAAAGCACCCAATAAAACAAGTATTAGTTTATGAATCGACTCCTCCTCCTCGTGTTCTTTTAGCCATGGAACGACTTCATGAATTGCTCCGGCGAGGAGCAGGAGAGGCTGCTGTCTCTGCTGGAGCAGGAGGTGGCCAAGAAGAAAAACACCAACAGGCCCCTCAAAGACGAGAGGAATGGTGAGCGGCTCAAGTCTGTGCTCGTCTGTAAGCTGGTTGTTAAGTGTAAGCCTGAACGTCACCGAATGTCTTCACAGTAAATCCTGCCTTCACAGCTCAGGACTGCTTCCAGAGAATCGATCGCAGGCTGCGAGCGACTCTTAGACGGAAACAAATCCCCATGGTGAGTGACATCTTTTCAACGAACGCGGTCCGGTCCCCACAGCAGCGTCGAGCTTCAGTGAAAGTTGGATCAAAAGGACTAAGCTGCTAATCAGGGCTCTGACCATATGGCGATATGATAACTGGTGGAGGACGTGTTAACCCCAGTAGTTTGACTTCTCTCTCCTGCATCTCTGCTGTGCTTCAAACTCAGAGGCTTCAGCTTGTTGTCTCAAAGTCACCAATCGCAAAAGTCTCTTTTTCCTCCTCCGAATTGACCCGTACGTCATCGGCTGTGTTTGGGTTTTTTAGAAAACAGTGAGACGTGCTGACTCAGCAAGGAAGCCCGCAGACGTTCAGTATTTGGCTCGAGCACAAACCATGCTCGAGGACACACGATCGTGGTGGAGATCGAACCGTTTAGCTTCCACCTGCTTTTTTTTGTTTTTCTCCTCACAGGGAAAACTGGAAGTCCTTGAGGAAAACCTTCTGAGCTTCTTCATCGATCAACCTCACTCAGTTTACACAACCAACCTCGCCAGCAGGTAGAAATCCTTTTTCCATATTCAGCGTATCTGCAGGTCTTAAAGCCTAAGAAAGTATTAAAACTCTTACTGTTAATATTAGTTGTAAAATGTTTTTGTATCTGATTTCGGGCTGTTGGCAGACATTATAAACCTATAAACTAAAAGTGGGAGTTTTACTGCCGTTAGCTGCAAGAAGGAAGCTCGTGGTGTCGTAATGGTAAAGTGTCAGCGAGTGTTAGTGTAGCCAACACTTTAAATGAATGAATACTTTTTCACTGGTTTATTCATCTATCCAGCTTACGGTGCTTATCAGGGCCCAGGTCTCATGTATGTAATTAATTACGTCATTAGTCATTCATGGTATACTCTGCTAGGAAAGTACTAAAAAATGTGACATAAAAGTAAATAATTCGAGCCGAGGCCGGATCAACTCTTCTGATTCTCCGTTATGCTTTCATACTTTGAGGTATTCAATTCTATGTGATACTACAAAGGTCTTAACAAGTACATACCAATACTTTGTTTTTATATACGATAATCTTTCATGCCAATAAAGCCACATTGAATTTAATTAGTTTCTATTGTTTAAAATTGAAATGTTAATTGTTTTTCAACCTCCAGTCCACACACAGTAGATTTAATTTCTTTGTTAAGTAGCCCTACATATCTGATTCCAACAGTTATATTATGGAAGATGATATGAAATCCTGCCTCATAGTATTACAAACCTTTTGTTTGACACCCTTTTATGTCCCTACCACCTGACAAACATACAGGCTCAAAGCTCTTATATTAAATTACACGAAACCTTTATGATCCACACAAAGAGTCGGAGAACAACAGGATGGGAAGAAAATGGCAAATAATTGGCGTTAGACACACAAAGACGAGCTCTATTGATCTATGCTGGGAAACTGGTTGATTGTTTCTGCATGTCGTTGGAGAACACTGAGGAGTGGAAAGTCATGTCTCTGTTGTTTGTCAATCAGCTTTGAGAGACTGCTGCTCCATGCCGTGTGCCAGTATATGGACCTCGTCTCTGCAAGTGAGTGCAAACACATACAGACATATAGATTATGATTATCTGAACATTAGACAACATTTTGTCAAAGTCAGATTTTTCCATCTGTGTGCAGCCTGCATTGCAGATCATTCTCTCTATTTTAAGGCAGTAATATTTGGCTACTATTGAATATCTGTGGTGGGTTATTTAGATTTTTCTTTCTCATCTTGGCACATAAAAGGTGATATTTGGGGGAAAACATTGGCAGGAAACATCAGTTAAGTTGTATCGAGCATCAAAAGCTTTGAGACATAACCATGTGGTCGTGTAAAAGCTTTTTGAACGAGATGTTTTTATAGAAATTAAAGCTACTTCTCTGTTTTTATAATACGGTTTACACAGCCTTGATGGCGGTACGGAGCCAGCTTAATGTGTTCCAGTCACATGAGGGTAATAAAAGCCCGTTTGTTGGTTGGACCCTCAGGCTCCGACTACAACAGGTCACGACAGACCGAAGTGGTGAACAAACAAGAAGAGTTTTTACCTCCAACACTTCTGCTGTCGGCCTACTTGGAGCAGATGAGCTGAGATAAGGTCCACGCCATGTTTCCCTGTTTCCTCCGCACAGCTCTGCTGCAGGCAGGAGCTCTGAGGAATGTAGATAATTCTGTATGTGTTGTGTCGGTAAAGAATACAGCTGGAAAATGCCTTTTCTTCTCTAGTTGGTCCCTGGTTTCTGTAGGAAATTTTCCATTCATTTGACCCATAAACACGTCAGAGTTCATTGACCCCCCCCCTGTATGTAAACACACGCATACAAACGGTAGCATGTAAGCATGCTGACTGTTAGCATGTTAGCGTTCAGCTCAAAGTACAGCTCAACACGTGTACATCAGGCTGACAAAGTACAACGGGCCTTGCTTTGAGGATAACCCTTCTGATTTAGGTCATTTTAACAGGTTTTAAGTTAACTCAGTTCATACAAAAACAGATTGTCATGAGCGTTGTGAAAGCATTATGTCAAAGTTAATTTATGAGCTTTAAGTTAAGGCAGAGAGTGTAAACAGGTTATAAACAGTTCATCCACGCTGTGCCTTTTTATGGTGCATATGATAGAATTCCACATATCATTAAGTTTAAATATGAGTTTTTAGTATTCGTGGTAATGGGAACACCCCCCCCCTTATGCTGTTTGGGACCTCATATTTAATATTTATTTTATAAAAACAATATTATCCAAAAAACGAATGGAAAATTGAATTGAAACCAGCTCTTAGCTCTGTGTTGCTAATGACGAATGACATTTTGCGAAGTGCTAAAACGGAGGAGTGCATCAGGAAATGCATCACTGCCTGAAGGGTTAGCCTGTAGGACTTGTGTAAGTGGTGAGGTGTGAAGCATGAATATTAATAATCTCTCTACATTATATGCACAGACACCTCTCATCGTAGGTAAAGAAGTAAATGTCTGTTGGTATGCTCGGGAAGGAGAAAACTCCTTAAGGTACAATTTCTTTGGGGTTTTCTCTCTGCTGGCTTCGTCCGGTCTCATCACCTCGTCTACACCTGAATCATCTGAAAGATACATTTTAACCAACCAAACTGTCTGGGTCCTTCCAGGAACCACTCAGTCGTTTTCTTTGCCAACTTACAAGCTAAAGTACACGATTGTGTGGCAGCACTGAGGCTGAGCGGACCCTCTGTACTGCTTTCACTGCACACTAGTGTAGCCGAAGTGTAAATGTTACTTCAGCAATGGTCAATAACACAAGATAAGGAACTATACTGTCGTTAAAAACTGCTAACAGCCTTGCACTTCTAGATTTATTCATGTGTTTCTTACTACATGCACAGTGCTCAGTTCACACAAAACACACAACGTCCTCTTTTAAAGCCTCTTTTTTTTTACATAGTGTTGTATGGTTTAACGGTATACTGCATGTGCAGTAGATGTGTTACATTGGATGAAAAATAACCACATTTAAGTTTTGACTATCGGGTATGTTTCATCTCAATGGGAACATTTACAACCCCGGAACAGCTCTTCTGCCTTATGAATACAAGTTTATATGTTGTTGTTTTTCTACATTTCTACTTGCCTGGATTTGGGAAACCAACAGAAAATCATTGGCAGTGTAACAAAACTTGACCTGTTGCTACATTTTGTCAACAACCAAAGTTTGTGTGTTTGTTTGTGTGGAAATCCAATTTCTCAGGCTCTCAACTTGTCACTCTGAATGTCACGTTGTTTATCTCGCATGGTGTCATTTTCTGTGTACTGTATACTTTCTTCAAGATGGGCTTTTTAAATGCACGTAGACGTAGTTGTGCTTTAAAAAACATGAACTCAGATGATTGACCTGTGCCAACATATGGATTAAAAAAGCATAAAATAGTCTGAAAGCTTTATACACTAGACTAAAATATCTTGTATGTGTGTGCTACAGTATGTATTTATAATTATCATTGCATCTATTAAAGGGTTTAAGATATCTCTTCTCCTTCGTCTACTTTTTACTTCAAAATGCTAAAAGCTCTGTCGGATTTTCAAGTACAGAAGTATCAAAAGTAAAAGTGTGCTATTCGAGTGTTTTATTATTCTATTTACATTCATACTGGGTTAATTTAATTGTACTGATGTGTAGTAAATGTACTCATTACCTTTCATCACTCGCTGTCATCCAAATGTTAGATTACTGAAGCTGCCGTGTGACCACATTTCCTTTTGCTCGTCTTATTAATGTTAGGACGCTGCACATGCAGGTAATGGCACCTGAGCACATCACTATATTTGTTGATGTGAAGTATCGTCTTCTGCAGGCTGACTCTGTGCACCTTTAGGAACATTAAACTGTCAAAAGTTTTGTCAACAGGATGCTTTGATGAAAACCCTAAAATATTATATTTAACAGACAATTGGGACAACTGCAGAAGGTCTCTGTTTTATGAACATAAACCTTTTTTTGCAATGAGGCTAAACTGCAACTTTCGAGTCTAAAACATGTAACTCAACACGTATTTTTTAATCAAGTGATGACCACTATACAAAATATGAAATAGAAATACCAGTGACACAAATTTGTTGAAGAATTTAGGCAAAAAATGGTAAACTATACCTGAGTGCTTTATTTTTAGAAAGATTGTTGAGTGAATATTAACACATGATCCTCTCTAACTATTTGAAATACGTTTCTAGAGTAGTGGACTTCCACTAGATGGCGTACAAGTACAAAGAAATATGGGCCATTAGCAGTGGTGGAGGAAGTATTCAGATGCTTTACTACAGTAAAAGTACTAATACCACAAGTCCTGCTTTGAAAATGTTATGTTATTAAAAGTATATAAGTATATTCAGGAAAGTGTACATTGTACATTCTGCATTGAATATGTAATTAAAGTAAACATACTCAATGCAGTGACTGCTATACTAATATTAGATTATGTCATTAGATTATTATGATGCTGTTGTACTTATTTTAGGTGGAGCTAAAAAAGATACTGCTAATTGATATCCAGCTGGCTTCCTCTCTTAAGGCCTCGTGTTGTGCACATTTAAATGTCCAACGAGGTGGAGATCTTTCAATCGTTCAGGATTTCCTTTCAGTTGTGACATCACAAAATACAGACCATCTCATAGTTCTAAACGTAACAACTCTAAATGTGCCTCTGTTCATTTCCAGTTGAAAGTGTTTGTGAATGAAGTCAGCTGACAGGAAGTGAACATGGACCCTAGCTGTCGCCTAGCAACACAATCCATTAAAATGCCCTAAAAAGGAGTGTTTCAGACAGATGGCGCACACAGCTATCAGACTGACCGTGTGAGACAAATATAGAGATTTTGAACATTAAAGCATGGAAACGAGTATGATCCTGGAAATGAGCTTCATGTGTCTCCTTTAAGTCTTTTTTTGTGATGTGTTGATTTTGTGTACACCCTAAAAAAAAAGTGTTTTTTAAAAGTTTTAAGTTCAAACCAAAATATTCAGAGGGATTTGGCTCGATAGCATGAACTGAAACATTCAAATTTATGATCACATAGATTTATTAGTCATTGTCATTTCAAGAAAACAAATGAATCAAATACATTGTGTTGTGAACGCGTGTATCAGATAAGAGAAGCGTTTAGAAGAGGCTTCTTTAAATATACAGAACAAACTATTTTAATATTTGCATGTCAAACTACGTATTTACATGGAAACAGGACAACTCAACATGCAGTGAAGTGGGCCTTTTCTGTTCATGTGAGTACAGTAAGAATACCATGGTCTCACTAAGAATACTTGTAGTACTTGTAGCAGTAGAAATGAACAACAGGTAGCACACATGATGTAATATTTACTCATTTATGTTCTGCACTTTGTTGTGGTCACTTAAACTTCCGTCACTTATTTTTCTTATTATTCTATTGCTCAACATATTAGTGGTGTATTTCCGGTGTTGACTACACGCATCAGTCAGCGTTTGATTATTTTGATATCAAGAGTGAAAATCCGAACACACTTCTTGTCTTGGATGACACTTCATCTGATGAGGCAGCGGGAGGATCATTTTTCAGTTTCAAATATCTCAAGCTCTTCATTTTAGTAAGCAGCTGCAACCAGCTACCGACCAGTGAACACTCGGACTATAAAATCAGCGAGGAAGCTGTTAACAGTTGACGGTGCTGAGGAGAGAAAGGACCATTTCCAGCAGTGAGTTTATTTAACTTGTGGCTGAATGTTGTTCTTTTCAAAATGTTCTATGAATGGATGGATCCTTTGTTTACTTTGTTTTTACCACTGTAAAATGTATATCTAGTCCTTGTGTTTCACATATATGTGACACCTAAATACAGGCTTACCTTGATTAAGCTGGAAAATGGCTAATTTAATTGTATAGTTTTTGTTGTATTACAGATGTTCTGAACACGTATTTCCTGCTAAAGGTTCTCCGAGCAGTTTTACATTTTTGAACTATAATAAGATTAGAAAGGCTTTATTAATCCTTAGTGGGGAAACTCATTTGCCACCAAATCAACTCATACATAAAATGTGTTAACTTTTTTTTTTTTGTATTTAAAGCAGGTTTTAATTGTTTCACTTTGATAAACATCCGTACCAGCAGTTGTGAGAGCTTTTTGACATTCTGTTGTGTTCAGGTGAGTTCCCCTCAACTAAATTAATCACTTTTCCACCTTCATATTCTCAAAATGAATGTTGTGAAGCTTTCTGAAATTAAATGACACCGTTTATGTTAAACAAAATAAAGCATAACATTAAAAGTCTGTAATACTAAAGGCTTGTTTAATGCAATTAACTGAGTGGTGCTTTACTTTACAGACTGGTTTAAGCAGTTTTCATACCAAACAGAAATAATCCATTCAGTTGAACAGGGGCTCTCCACCAAGGGACTGTCACCAAAAAACAACACTGAGAGAAAATGTACAATACACAATTATACCACCAGTTCCATGACAGTAATTTACATTGAACAGAAATATAAAAATGTGTATATTGCAGACTTCTTTTCTCGATTTTTTCTCGAATGTTTAGAGGCCCGAAGAGGTGAAAGTATTTCTTAAGAATAAACAAAAAATTTAAATTAGAGAAAAGGAAATAAATAAACTACGAATAATTGCAGGACTGCAACTAACGGCTACTTTCCTTATCGATAGATCTGTAAATCATTTTGCTGCGTAATCAATTAATGCATTGGCCTATGATGTCAGGAAATAGGGAACAATTTGTAATTGAGAAACTGGACATTTTACAGATTATTTCACATTCTTTACACGCATCAACAAAATGATTTTCACATTGATGATTAATCCGTTGTCAAAATAGTTCATTTCAGCTCTAATAAATTGTGAAACTGCTCCTTTTCATTGTTATTGCCTTAATAATCTTGTGACACACTTGTTGGGAACCATATTTTATATATTTTTGCCAACAATCCGTACAAACGGGTGTGTGGGGGGCCTCTAACACTGCATCTCCACCTATTTTCTCCACTGCAAGCCCACTTTTTAATTCACACCCGTTCACACCTTTGCATTTACGGACATCCCCTGCTGTGTGCGTGTAGTGTGGTGTGTGCGTGTGTGCGTGTGCGCGTGTGTGTGTGCGTGTGTGTGTGTGTGTATAATGGGGGGGTATGAGGGGGGAGGTTAGGAATTTGCATCTGATTATTGTTTGTCAACCAATGATCTGACTGTTCGGACCGGAGACTCTCTCCACGCCTCTCCCTCTCCGGGCTGTCTGACTGAACGTTGCGGGTTCTCAAACTCTGAAAACACAATCACACGCAAAAGCCGAATGCGTGGATATCATGCAGTCACATGAAAACACTTCATTTGCAGCTGAAAAACACACGAGCCACCTTTCCTCTTCCTCTTCTTGGTGTCTTTTGCTCTGTGTGTAACCGAAGGGGGGGGGAGACTGGATTCAGAATCGGGGAAAACAGGAATGTTTTTTTCCGGTTCCAAAGAGTGTAAAAACCAAACGGAAGCCGACGTGGTAAGTTTACATTTCTCTTTATTTTTCATTTGCGTTATTTTGCAGCCTAATGTATCATTGTCGTTCGCGTGGCTTCCTTCTTTCTGCCGCTTCTCTCTGTGTTCACTCGTCACACACAGGACGCAGCTTTTTTGAATCGATAGTGTACATTATTGTTAAAGTAGCGGATGCACTCACCTGCCTATTGTTACACGACGAACGTAATGTAGTGTACTGGCACCATGTCTTGTAATGAAACCTAATAGAAGAGCTGGTGTTTCACTTTATTTAAAGGTTTTCTGGCGGTTACACCGAGTTGTTTTTACCGAATTCAGAGTGGCGTATTAAACGTTACTGTCAGTTACTAAACTGTTCAACGGTCCGATTGTTCGCTTGATGTCAGGCTCAATCTAAAATACTGTCACAAATGTAACACCATAACTTGGCTACTTGAGTTAATAAAAGCAGATTATTGACAGTATTACCGGGTGCTCTAGCTAGAGGCGAATAACGGATAAACCAACTGCAAATGGGTTTGCTTTTTAAAATATCAACAATTGCTAATTACAATGATTTTAAAATGATTTAAATGCTCATGGTTGCAGCACGTCCTGTAGAATTTGAACCCACCATTTTTTTTTTTTTTTTTTTTACAACGTCATTAAACATCCTTTCACGTCATTACATCCCATCGCCCTTAACGTGGATGATAAAAAGCCAGTTCATGTGACAGTTTGGTGCGTAAAATGTCATGTTGGCGTTCACAGCCGAAACAGTGAGCTGATTCAGGGATGAAGTTGGCTTTATGAATGGATTTGAAGCTGCTGTTTAGGCTGTTGCTCCTCGCATTAATAGTAAAAAAAAAAAAAAGTACCTGTAGGCTACTTTACTTTTATATTTGTGGCGGAAATATTCTATTTTCTACTCCATGTATTTGAGCTGCAGTTACTGGTTTCAGATTCTGAGTAGTTAGTTATAAAAAAAAATATATATATATGAGTTATGATTTATTATTGTAGATTATTAAGAAACCCAGTGATATATACATTTGATAAAATGTGGCCCAACCTTTACATTTAAGTGATGCTTACATATAAATGCATCAATAATTGTGATCCAATTAAAATAGATGTATTATTCTGAAACAACTGTTCTGCATAATGAGTAGCCTACTTTTCCTTTTGGTAATTTCGATATATTTTGATTCTAATACTCGCATGACTTTTACTTACAACAGAATATTTATTCACTGCCGTTTTGCTAGTCTTATTGAATAATATATCTGAGTACTTCTTCCACCACTGCAGAGTGGCAATGATGATGTAATGTTGTGGTAATGTTGGTTTTTGGCAGGGCAGTATTTTCCAAGAAAGAGGTACACCCAAAATGTCAGCCTGTTCAAGAGCTGAGGTGAAATCCTTCTCATACAGTGTTATTTCTGTGGAAGTGAATGGCAAAGGTGGATTCGGTGGATAGAGGAGTCTGTCAGCGTCTGATAGTGGCTGAGATCAAGACAAGTCCGACATGTCAGGGCAGTGATATGGACACAATGAGCTGCTTTCAGTACTACAGCTGGGTGGTGGGATTCAAAAAGGGCTCAGTAGGTCTTCTTACTCTGTGTTTCAGTCTGGTAGGATAAGCCAAGCCAACAAACCTTACAGCCACAACCAAACCAGACTGTTTTTTTGTGATTGGTGTTAGATAGTTTCTCACCAAGTAGTGGGGGTTGGGGCAGCGCATGCACAGGAAGCTGGTTTGGCTTTAAAGCCTCGTATAGTACTTTGCCTGAATGACCTAAAACATATATGTTGTGAAAGCAGTTAGAAAGTCTGGTTTCAGTGGATAGTTTCATTGTTCTGGTCTCATCTAAATGTGGTTTCGGAGGCTTTCCCACCTCGTCACAATGAGAACATGAAAGAAGAATAACGTATAGTAGTTTAAAAACAACACAGCCGTTTTATCACAAGAATACAATATATTGGCCCATCAGTTTCATATGAAACTGAGATGACAGGAACACAGTAATGAAATGTAGATGAGATTTTGAACCCTGGAAACCTGCACCAGAAATCTGGTCGACAGGAGCACGATGGAGAAAAGTTTTCTTTTCGATTTTCCTGGAGAAAGAAGGATTTTCACACCAACTCGCACACTCGAATGCTTGAATACTGGTCGGGTTTTGCTGCTCCTTGTTTCTTATGTAACCGGCCACTTTGGCAGGAAACCAGCCATCATTTGCTGTTGTGATTCCATCACTGGACCCAAAAAATTGTGGTTGAAAAAAATAAAACAAATTGTGGCACCTGCTGCTTTCCAATGTGATTATTAAGCACTGAAATTCTTTCAGGCCCTTTTCGCACCCTGCACCCCACCATCCTCCAATCACTTCACAGGCTTGACAATTAATTGTCCCACTAATCATTTCGGTCCAATCTGGCATATGGTAACCTGGGGCCATAACTGCACCAGCTCCGTGTTTCCAACGAAGAGAAATACTGCTGCAGCAAGCGAGTGGAGGGCGGTGTTTACATTGTGATTGGCTCATTGTGGATTAGAAACGTATGGCCGGCGATAAAGTTCAGGTCTTAAAAGGCCTCCCTTTGCTTTTGCATAATGCAGGCTGTACATAATAAGTAACACTCCTTTTTATGAAACTAGGTCTACATAAAGACACTTGTTGTTGCTCTTGATGCGAAGATCTGATGGACGCATGTGTTGTATTTCTGTCGAGACTCTAGTTTCCTATCAAAGGGAGGTGTTGAAAAAGTGGCAGACCTTGACTTGGTTATATGTCAATATAATATTTATATTGTGGTTCCACATATTGTAGGACTTTGGTTATTAAACCATGACGTTATAGCTTGACTATTGTGTCTTTGCAGGCTGAAAGGCTGCCGTAATTATGTAATGCAGGCGTCTAAAGTTATTAGTCTGTTTCAGTGTATGGAAATGCCCACAACTTGGTGGTCATGCAAACATTTTAGATTGTTATAACTATCTTAATATCTTACGTTTTGCCTCAAGGAAAATGTCTTTGTCATAAAGAAAAGGCTTCTGTAACAGTTGACACATTACTAGAAAGTAACTGAAAATGTGCTGTAGAAAAATAAATCTATTCATTTATTAAAAAAGATTACATTTATAGAAACCTAATGCAGTGTTGAAACAGTTGGTCATCATAAAATTAATTGAAAATCATTTTACTAATCAATCACCACCAATCATTTATCAAGCTAAAACCCCCAACACTCGCTGACTTCAGCTTTTCCAATGTGAGGATTGTTTTTTTTTAAAGCTTAGAAGCTTCATTTATTTAAAAAAAGAAAGAAAGATAAATTCATCATGAAAATAAGTATTAGTTGCAGCCCTAATTTGATTCTAATTTGTTGCTTTCCAGATTATTTCTCATCGTGTCAGATGTGCACATTTAATGAAAACCAAATATCAGCTTGACGTCAGTCTTGCCATAGCTGACATACGTGTTGCTGCTTGGCCATCGACCATGCCTGTCCTCTCAAAGCTTTGGTGTGTATTTGTACTTTTTGTCTTGTTGTTTTGGTGTTGTGTGCTCTTGCTTACTGGAACAGTTCCTTCTCTTGACATGTAAGCTGGTCCCTGTGGCCTTTTCTCTAATCAAGTGTTTGATGTGACTGTGTTGAATGCAACTCATGTTAACACAAAAGTCTGTGTATGAGGACTTATCATCCCATTTAGATCTAGAGTTCTGTTTGATCAATGTACACATAAAGATGCAAACAGGCCTCCTTATATTTCAACGTTTACAAGCAGAAATCCACACACACCTACTCTCAGCCCGGGGATGTTTAAGCAGCAAGTGTAATATGCAAGTAGCCTCTTCAGTTAGCCTCCGAGCATCGAGGCAGAATGAGCGGCAGTCGCTAGCAGTTGGCCACTAAACTGGTTAGTGGCTGTAAATTAATGACCGACAAACATGCGAAGACAAGACCGACAGGTCTGACACCAGTTTGTTGTCTCATTGTCAAACTATAATCCTTCACAAGAATGTAAAGGCTGTTTTTATGTTATCTTATAAGAGCATGGGCGTTGCCTTAAGGCCTATTGTGTCACTTGAATGTTTCAGCAATAGCCCACCTGTAAATATCAGCCTAAATTGTGTCAGTCAAAGTGAGTGCTGTGTTCCCACACCACACATTTCCCTGCCATTAAAGGAGCGGGAAGCAGCGTGGCTTGGCTGGTTTTCAGCTGCTCCTGTGCCAAAAGCTACATTTCTGAAGGGCCTGTTCGGCACGTGGGGGTTTAACTCTGTTATCCTGCCAAAAAATGCAGGAAAATTGACTTCGCTGCTTGGGCCGGAGCCACGGGGGAATCCCAGCAGGGCTGACGGTGACGCAGGCTGAGAGCGGACTACGAAAGGGTTTGAGCTTTTGGGATGCCCTGCAGTTCCTGAACTGAGCTGCTAGTGCAGTCGTAGGCTTTGGGTTTTGAGTCAGCGGTTGACTGCAATCTATCCTCGTACTTGTCTGCCTGGAAACCAGCTAACAGCTGCAACATGCTGGCATGTCCATCAAACCTGAAGCATTTGCTTTGGCTGGAAGACTGCCCAAGCAATCAAAATCTAATTTACTCAGAGCCATGCCAAATGATACGCATCCTTCATGGGTTTTTATTAGGCAGAGCGAAGGCATAATTCAATTATAATCCACATTTAACGCAGACGTGACTGTTGCTGTTCTGGATGTCTCCATGTACAATGCACAGAGGTCTTTATCTAAGATTTCCACTCATGCATCGCCCCTCTGCAGACAAAAGACTCCATTGTTAAAGATCACAATGCAGTGACGTGACTGCACAGTCACCATATAATCAACACGATAATCCAGTTTGGGACCCCACCCCACCTCCCCGCACTAGAGGAACTGTCATCACACGGTCAGTTCAGAGTTAAAATAGCAGTGCATTGAGCAGGGTCATGCAGCCTCCTGAACCACAGTTTTTATGGCAAAGTCTGCTCACATGAGGAGCAATATTAGTCATTTATGTAAGTTGTAGAGGCATTAAGGCAGTGAATTAGTTTCCCCTAATACAATCATCACATGATTTTTCTGGTAAAACCACTAATACAGGAAGCAATAAGATTGAGTAATACAAGAACAAGTTATGATGTACAGAGACAACTGTACAAAACTAATCCAGTACAGTCAAGATTGTGTCAGAAAGGTGTTGATTTGAAGTACAAGGAACAAAAGGTCCATAAGACAAACTAACGTCATTGTTGTCCTTTAGTAGCGACTATCTTTGCCTCCTTTTAGAGTGGCCTGTGTTTCTCTACCAGAGCTGTCATCAAATGAGATTCATGCTTGCTCTCATAATACTACAGTCTACATGTGAAGCTATAGCACGGTGAGGTCAATATCCACCACTGGACATAAATGCCAGCAGACGTTTTCAGCTGAATCAGCTTACGTGAAACTATAAAGTCTGATATCTTTTCCTGCTGTTAGAGGAAGTCCTTCCATATAGCAGAGTTCAAATGTGTTGTACGTTTCCCCTGTGGGCTGTCGTATAATTACTTGTCTATACACGTTCTATATTATACTTTAACCCACATGGAAATGTTTTGTTCCACTTGTAGTGATTCAGTGTGTTTTTAATGTTTACTGATATTTATTTACATTAATCACACATAGCTGATGTCTTGTGCCAATATTCAATATAACATTTTAGTTTTTAATACCACAAGTACTTGTTCCTGTCCTATTGTGGGACACACAAGTGGAAAAGACACCAACCATTGATGCTGCTTGCTACTAATCTAGATAGTAGAGGAAATGTAGCTTTTTTTCTAATATTGTACTCTGTGTAAAGTGTGATAGAGAAGAGCACCAGACAAATACATGCATGGAATTCAAATTTCCCTGCAAGGTATCTACCAGCACAGAGAGAGGCCATTTTTCTTTCATTTCCTTCACTTATTTCCAAGTGGAAACCACTTGAATCCAGACTTTTTATGATAAATGCTGTAACATCAGTTGCTACAAATCACTTTGAGCCTCACTGGCTTGCCCGGCTGAATCCTGTTGCTTGATAGATAGCCACAGAAGTGGATCACTGGATTATTTTTGCTCTATGCCCACTTCATTTATGGCATAGCTGGGGCTAATCAGATTTGGCTCACTGTGTTGCCTTTGCTCGCTGGAAGAGGTCAGTGGAAAGTGCGTGACGAGCCTGTTCGACACTTCCTCAATGATCTTGTTGTTGGTGCAGTGAGGCTCAATGGAGCCTGTGTTATTGCCTTGCGAGGTAATACTGCAAGGAATGTGAGTGAGGGACACATAATCAAGACCAGCACCACTGACCAACTTCTTGTTTTTGTGCTTTTTTCCCCCCTTTTTATGTAGAAAGGGTCATGAATGGCTACAGTTTTACTGCAGTCACTTCTGTCATATCCAATGCGAACCAGTGTTTACATGGAGCGTTAATGCTTTCAACAAAACAATTTAAAAACAACGTTTTGATGACATTTACAAAATAAAATACCCGACTTTCTGCTGCCATGACTGTTGGAAATCAACAGAGAAGTATCCCATTTGTCCAGGAGTATATGTGCTGATAACATCAGTACAAAGCCTGTTTCACTACTTTGCATAACATTACAGTATAGTACACACTGACAAACGGTGCATGACAAGTGATGAGCGACGATAATATGATAAAACCTAACAGACCCTGAAGCTGGTTGTGTAAGGAATAATCTGTAGACTCCGAGTCAGGTTGGAGTCTTTTATTCAAAACAGGTCTAGCATGAGCATAAAAGATAATTTGTTAAATAAAGTACAGTGCAACACGTACATCAACGGAAATTCCAAGGAAGACATTAATAATACCACCCAAACTGATTTACACGTGATCTCTAGGGAGCGAAGTGCAGGAAACGCCAGCAAAAGAGTGCTTATAGCACCCGAGGTGGAGACAAAACAACATGTGGGTTACCACTTTAAGAATCTAGCTCTCATTTTCCAGTCAACCAGGACAGAGAGGCGTTCATTCAAATACCCAGTCTCACACCCGGTTCATCTCAAAATGACCACACAGCTTTTTCAGGCAGAGTGGTTTGTTCTTTCAGTACATCAAGGAAATGACAGACTTTTATTCCTAATGTTGAAGGGCAAGATGTATCTGCACTGATGCATGGAAACAAAACTACCTACAGAGGAAAAACTCTGGTGTTAATGTCTGTGTTGCCCTATGAGTACTTCTATACTAGTTTGTAGCACACACGATGTGAATTATAGGGCCACAACGATGAATTGCTGCACATTCACCGTACTAAGCATTGTGTCGTTAGCAGGCTCTGAAGCTCTTTCTAGAGTACATTCGACAGGCTATGTGTCTATGCAAGCAGCCAGTCCTGTATGTTATGTGTGCATACATGTGCACAAGAGACCCACACATGTATGTGAGGCGGTGTGGGTCTCTTTATCTCATTGGAGTTAGACCCTTACCTCTCGTTCTTATCACTCTGTCCTGTTTGCTCAGACCTTGCAATGTTCTACCTCTCAAATGTGGGTTTAGAAAAAAAGGAGGTTTAACCCATTAGCTCTCGTCGTTTCTACTTTACCCTTTATTCAGCCAACTGTTGAAGTTTATTTTCCGTTGGCTCCCCCCTGCCACCCGTACCAGTCTCCCTTCAGCCAATGAGTCCTAATGGTCTTAGTCAGCTGTTTTCTATGCTGTATAAAGATCTTTATTGCAATGTGGGATTATATCAATAGTCTGTTATTGTCCCCCTGCCCTCCCCATGAGGTCAGAGGTCACTGTGGTGTATAGAGCAGAAGTCCTGAATGCTGGTAGGGACTCACTGTATTGCTCAAAGACAGAGAGGGTGGAGGCTTGAGTCTGATACTCATAGTTCAAGTGCCCCCCAAAGTCTGTCGTCAAATGTAAAGTCAAGCGTAAGGGAGGGACTTTATGAATGTGAGAGAGAGAGAGACAACATGTCAGACAGCTAACAGACCAGCAGTCAGCGCTTAGGTGAAGCAGTTAACGGCTGTCAGATAGAAGACACTTTAAATCAAACATTGCTTTTAGCTGTGTCATTGTTTTGCATGAAGAGTGGTCTTCATATTGACTAGAACCGCCTTAAAAAAAAAACATATGTCAGCCATCACAGCATGATTTACATTTGTCCTTTAGTCTTTAGTAAACACAAGATGCCAAGTAGTCATATTGATTTTAGAAAGCCTTCATAAAGGTCTGGCAATGGAATTGCGGAGGAAATCCTCTATTAGTCTGCAAAGTATTTCCTATTAAATGGCCTTTACCACAGCTACTCAGATATGGTGAATGTTGCAGTGATGGGGTGAAAAACATGAAGCAAATAGGTTGCTGTAATGCTGTAAAAGCACTTTGACTGGCAGAAACAATGAAACCTGTCTGCTTTCAGACCACAGCAGCAACTTTCTCATAATTCATTTTTTTCTGTTGGTCCATGCAACAGTTTTTGAACAAAGCGGAATTTCCCAAAAATAGCTGGTTACTGTCCCAAATGGTAGATAAGGTAAAGAAATTACCCAAAGTACAGTGGTGATTTCCCACCCAGGCTACAGTATAAAGGAGATCCAGCAGGGGATTTTAAGCGGTTTCATCCCTGGACCACTGAGACTGCTTGGTTCACTGAGCTGTGGTTTGGATATTAAAAGCTCATTCTAGCAAAGGTCTGTTCAATCCTAATGTGAGAGAACCTTCAGACATTTTGTTGCACCCAAAGGGGTTGGTGTGGCTCCACCAGCTTCCTAAAGCATTGTTAACGAGCTCTGTTCATAAATCAGTATCTGGCGGACACATTTGTCTTTGGATAGTCTTCTTTACATTTTTTCTAGTACTGTGTTTTCATGTATTCTTGTTAGTACATGATTATATCAATGTCATATGTAAAAGGTTGTATAAGCATCAAACCATCATTTAGGGAAGTGGGTGGGTGGAGGCGGGTTGTGGGCTGGGGGTTGGGGGACAAGGGACGCGTAATGGTGCAATGTAATTTTCACCATCTAGCGTGTAGGAAATGGTGATGTCTGTGATGAACCGTGGCATGAAACAAAGCGACCACTTCTGCTTCCCTCTGCACAGGAAGAGTGAAATGAAAAGCTTTGTTGTAATCACTTCTGTCTTTGAAATTATATTTATGACACACACTGAGAGAGAGAGAGACACACGGTGTCAGAGCCAGTATGGTTTTGGGGCTCAAACATGGAGTGAAACTTGTGCTGATTCGCACAAGTTTAAAGTGTGGCTACTAACGTGTTGGTTAGTGAGAATTGTATAATATATTGTGCATGTACAAGCAGTTTCATGTACGGGATGTTATGAAGTGAGTTTGCCTCATGTTCCTTAATGCAAAATAAATGGATAGATCTTGGTTTTGCCCTCCGTCATGTGTCACTGACAGAGGTAAATAGAGCAGAGACATGTTGTCTTTGTCAAACCAGATCCAGTTAGGTAAGATGGTTTAATCCTGTTTAAACTGGCACTATTCTCCATCTGGCAACTGTAGCCGTTCAGTCGTGCCTCTATAGCCCTTAAAGAATGTAATGAATCAATATTGAATATCTGTAGGCTGCCTCGCTGCATCTGCTCCGTCAGTTGTCACTTCCTTCACAGGTTTCACAGCTCTTGTTTCCTTGCGCAACACTTCTCGTACATGCAGCTAATAGAGGGTGACTGAAATATTTCTTCCTGTGCATGCTGGGGTTTATCATTGACTGTTGACAAGAGATTTTGTCGACGCGTTGCATTTTATTAAACACTTTTTAAGACTTTTTGCCGTAGTGGCAGACCCTTAGAAGTACATTTTGTGGCTCAGGCATCTGACCGGTTGATCAGAGGGTGTCAACTGTATGCTGATTGCTGCCGGTTGGCCGTTCCGTGGGGACTGAGGGCATTTGTCGTCTCGGTTTCCTTCAAACTTGCTATTGTGATTCAGCCATTGTGATTCTGCCTGACCACATATAAACCAACTGTGGCCGTTGATACACAATTAATGAGGTTACTCAGCTTTGAGGCGTGGAGATGACTAAATGACAATGCATCATGGGGAAAGGCGCATTAACATATCTGACGCACAATTCCCAGATGAGTCAGACCTGTGGATCTTATGCTGCACTGGCTGACTGAGAAACAAAATCGCACCCGGCTAAAACATCTGCTTGCAGTGTAACAGTGATAACCTGGATGTTTGTGGGTGTTGTCCATCATGTTTTCATGACTGTAGATATGAGATATGGAAAACGGTCCATTTTCCTGTGAATGGAAGCAGCACTTAATTACATTATTCAGCCTATGTAGAGACCTTACGTGTGCATATATACTGTTTATCCTTCTCTTGAGTTCAGAACATGCCGACATGGTAATTACTCCACCATACCCGTGAAATGCTGGTATGATTTTCTGTGTAATTCCAGTGAGCCACATGAGCCACATGCAGGAGAAAAACAAGCCTGTTTCCTTGTAGCCTCCCAAGAACAATATCCCTTCATGATTATTTCCTCATTGCAGTGTGATGATCAGGTGTAATGTGGGCAGGGACTGCTGTGGTGGCCACATTGTAGACAGGTTAGCATGGCTGGTTGTATGTAGTAGTAACTGGTGTCCTAGAGTTTCCCCATGGGATGTGGTCTTCATCTTGCCTCAAGGAGCTGCTGACTCAAAAATGATTTGCGAAAGCTTGTTCCACTTGAAAGGGTTTCATGACTCTGATCATGCTGTTTCAGAGGCTTCTTTTGCACTTAGACATAATATAAAAAAATATGGTTGAAACGTTAATGCCTTATAAATTGTCTTTCTTATTTGTTTCTGAATATTGGTGCAAAGGTTTGTTTTCCAACTACCTCAAACCAAAATCAGTACAGGGTGGTTGAGTTGCTTCTATTAGTGATTCAACTTTAACTGTATCTCATTCATGCTTTCATTCAGAGTGCACTCATGTGTAAGAAGTGCAATGCAAAACCCGAAGTTTTTGAAAGTCCAAGATCATGGCAGGTGGTGGCTACACGTTCACGTATTAGTCAGCATAGATGAGATGAGTGGTGGCGTACAGTCACAGCTGCCTCCTGTCATGACTGGCACTTCAGCAGGTCCAGCATCTGCACTTGAAATGAATTTCCCCACACGTTGTTGACTTGGGGTTGAACTCTTGTCTCTGCCTGACTGATCTGAGCTTCAAACCCAGATTCCTTAACATTTGTAACACGCTCTGTGTAAACCGAGTGGGCAGAGCGTTACTCCCACTCCGTCGAGCTGTAGGTGTGATCACTGTGGTGTTGTAACAGTTGACTAAAGGGAACAGACATTATTGATGCAAGCATGTTGAAGCTCATTGCTTATAACAGACACTGCTTTGCATACCTGAGCACTTTTGGGAACAGGTACGTCGGAGAAGCATTACTGCCGACAGATGTTGCATAAAAACTCCCCGCTGTGTCACTACACTTGCAATAAAACATTTTCATGAGGGGGAAACACACCAGTCATACCTGAGCAGAGTCACACCTCTGAATATTACTTGTGTTTTAACAAACTTGTGAAATTATAGACAATGTCGATGAGACAGTGCTGACTGGTAGGCTGAAATTAATCTTGGCTTTGACCCAACCAGGTGAAGAAAGTGATGGTTCTGTGATTTCATTTCCTCTTGTTGCTGAGGCTCAAACACTCTGTCCTCCTGTGTGAACGGCCTGTCTGGTCTGGTTTTTTTGTATGAGTAATCGTGCACATGTTGCACAACTGACAACTCGGAAAGTGCGTCTTTATGCTTCACATGGATTTCAGACTGAAGTGAGCATTTTTGTTTGTGAAATTGGGTATTAAAGTCGTGATTTAAGTTGACAGGGCGGCTCTGTAGTCATCGCACTACTTTACAAAACTTCAGTCAGGATATTAATAGTCATGAATCTAAAGGTGATTGATCAAGTTCCCCAAATAATTTGTTGGAGTTTTTCCTGCCGTATCATCCCTTAACATGATATATCGCTTTATATAAAGGGTGTTTGCAAAACAGGAAGACAAAGTCAATGCAATAGAAAAATCAAAATGACACCATATACAAACTGAGACTGTAGTTTTGGATTCATCACAACTGTATCATGTCGGAGGAGCAAGAGAAGATGTCCGCTTTAGTGATTGGCTAATGAATGGAAAGTTTAAAAATAGAGACATTTTTGATGATGAACAAAAAGCTGTTGCCCTTCGACTGAAGGTGCTGATGCTAACAAAAAGTGGGGAAGTAGCAGTCTGACACTTTTTATTCTTTCTCTCCCTCAGGTCTTTGTAGTCTGTCAGCATACTCGTGTCCTCCTACCTTCACTTCCGCTACTTGTGCCTCACTGAACGCTTTGATACAAGAAAGAGTCCTCTTGTCTCCAGAACTGCAGCCGACCTTTCTCAGAACTCAGACCAACCTCCTCTTCCTCCTCCTTCCACTTCAAAACTAAAAACCTTCCAACCTCCAGCCTGCTGCTAGCTGCTTCACCACAGACACGGTTGGCAATCGCTCTTCCTGTGCAGAAGGGTTGACCAACCAACGTCCCCGGACTGGCCCTGGACTGGTGCTCCTTCAGTGGGGGAGGGAGGGGAAGGAAGGCCGCTGAATTCCGCGCCGCTTTCCCCGGAGATGAAGCTGCAGGCTGTCATGGAGAACCTGCACAGGCAGCAGAGGGCCAAGCTGCTGATGGAGCAGCAGCTACAGCAGCAAGTCGCCACCCAACACACTCAGGTCCGTACAATTGTTGGAGGAGGGGATGAGCCGATGGGGAGCCCGGCCCCTGAGGCGGAGCAGGCCCAGATGGCAGCACTGGCAGCCATGCGTGCGGCGGCGGCCGGGCTGCAGAGGGTGTCGGAAAGCCCCATGTCAGATCGCAGCAGCGGTGGCGAGGACGAAGGTGACGATGATGACAATGAAAACGGGGAGGAGCATTACAAGGACATGATGGGGTCAGATGAGGAGGAGCAAATGTGAGTACTGAATGTCTTTGTTCAATTTGCCCTGAAACATGTCATCTGTGCCAATGGCGCTCTTCCTTGACCTGTACAATATTCTGTTTTTAATACACACAGCAAACGGAAATGGGACGAGGAAGACTTTGAAGGCGAGATGGAAGAAGATTTTGATGACGACCTGGCGGAGGAGGGTCTGCCAACGGGCCATGCCGCGGTGGCTCCCGGGAAGGGCATCCTCCTGCTGCCCCACCGACAACTCCATCCCCACTCCCAGCTGCTGAAAGCCCGTCCAAGTGTCGACCAGGAGCCCCGCTTAGCCATCCTGCCTCCCCACGCGACGCACAGCCATGTAGGCGGGCAGGACCATGGAGACTGGACCTACGAAGAGCAGTTCAGACAAGTAAGATGCCCTCGTATTTCTTCATTTACCTCATGCTCTACTGCCTGGTGTGTTCTTCTTATTTTAATTTGCAACTACATGTAAATGAACATTGCTACTGTAGATTCAGTCATGTCAAAGTCTGCAGCTTTGACTCTTGCAGTCAGGTTGTCACTGTGAAGAATCATATCAGCTAGATCCCTAAAAAAGTCTGCTGCTGTAGCACACTAAGGATACAGATGCATCTAAAATGTTTGTTGACCAATGAGTCACATCTGGCCTTCGCACCCCTCACATCAGGTCACTTTCCAAGCTGAAGAAATTGGCCAGTGTAGGAAATTAAGACCAGCCAGATGTTGATGAACCCTACGCTGAGGCTTTTAAGTTTGTCTTTGCCACCTGACATTCTGGCACGCTACATCTGTTAAAGGTTCTGGTATAAAACTGGCAGAGCAGCTTAGTGCCTGGTAAGACTTGACATTTACCAATCACTGTGGCCTGAGAGTGAGATGACTGCTAGCTGAGGCAGAGAAGCTGAGGGCAGCGAGAGGGGAGAGGGGAGGGTGCATTTTAACAGATTTACCATGCTGGCGTTTACTGTAAACATGCTAGTGGGCTGGATATTATGAGGGAGGCCCCGGTGTAATAAGAAGGGCCGTTTACATGAGGGATTTAAGTCTGTCAACAAGTTCAGATGGAGTGCTGCTGCTGATTTAAAAAAAAAAAAAAAGACTGAGAGACAAGGGAACAGAGGAACAAAGTAAAATCAACTCACTGTTCACCACTGCCGATTAAAAAAAACTAAAAACTTGTTCCATGATACCCAATTTCTTTACATTTTCTGCCATATTTGCCATCGCATAGTTCATATTCATCTCATTTCCAAAAAACATTGATTAGTACCATTAGTACAATATAAAATGCTATGTAAATGTGTTGGAGATGGTAATAGTTAGTATCCATTATTGAATCAATTTATCAGTTAAACCCTTTCAATTATCCTTGTCTAAAAACTAAGGCTGCTAGACTGTGATTAAATGTGGCATACTGTATAACCGAGCCTCCGTTTTATGCAAAACCAGCTGATACGACATAATGGAAACTATTATTATCATTCAAGCACTCCTGTAGTCCTGTAGCAATATTTCAAGCCATAAAACATCTTTAACAGAATGAGCAGCAGCTTGCTTTTACATTTTACTAAACTCTTTTAGAAGAGCAAACTGGTTTAGGAATTGCCCAATCGCTAAGTCCTGCCCCTCGAACACAGACTCTGACCAGGGGTCCGACAACTAACCGTCTCTGCTCTATAAACTCTCAAGCGATCGTTTCAGATTTTCTTCATTTTCATGCTGGTTTTGTTGGATTTTGCGCTAGTCGTGGTTAAAGGCTGTGTTATAATGATACTCAATACCCGGAGAGGTTGGAAGGAGATATGCCTTTCTAAAATGTTTCTACGTTAAAACCTTTGGAGCTAACATTAGCAGAGTATGTTACACATCGTTTACTAGCATTAGCATCTGTGCTACGCTAACTACTAAAAGTATACTGAATGTATACATATGCTGCTTTGGGTTTTTAATTATTGTAACAATGAAATAAGACCTACTCTGCTTTACAGGAACAGTGTTGTTCCGAAATTACATTATGTTCTGTCGAGATCACCAGGTGATGTGGTGGTTCCCTTTTACACTGTGATCTGTAGCTTTAGTTTCTATCTTTATCTTCTTAACCATTTTTGCTGCTGAATCAGTTTGACAGAAAGGACATAGCCTTCAAACGAATATTGTAGACCCTTCTGTCTGCTTTTCTCTGAAATCACTTTTTTGTTATCCCCAAAATTGGATGATATTTATCTAGGAAGTGCAGTTGGTGACAGTGTGGGCTCCACGGTAGCTTTGACAGCTTGACGTAGTAGCTGTCCAGCGGTGGGTGGACATAGAAATTTAGAAACTGACATTGATGCCTTCAGTATGTTGGAGGTAAACAACTTAAACCCAACCATGTGCTTCATTTTTAAACCTAACCATGTATTCTGTAATTTAAGGCCTGTTTTTTTGTAATTACACAGCATATGGAATATAACTCCTCTAAAACCTACACTCTGCTTCTCTAAATAGTCCACCTCCCCCTGTAAAGCCATGTGGGGATAACTTGAATTGATACTCTCAACAGTTGGTGGCTTTCATATGTCAGGTAGGAACATTTTTATCATTACATGTCAGTCAGTTGCTGACGGTTATATAATCAAGTCCGCCAGAATATTGGCTGTTAAAATAGAGTTACCCCATCCACAGTTGATTGAAAACGATGTCACGCCCACACAATGTCAAACTCCTCCTACTAAAGTGGGACAAAGCAGAGCGGAAGACCAAGCTGCATGCTGTCATTTAAAACCTGCATGCTGACATATCGGGAACAAAGCAACAATGGTCACATCTGTTTGCCGGGAGTCTTGGCTCTCAACCTCAGTGCTGCTTATAGTGTATAATGTGGTGAATACAGGATTTTAGTCGTGCACGTTATTCACACAGGACTCATTTGGCCCTTGGATGATTACTGTGATTAGTAATAATTGCAGCTTTAGTGATTATAATGCTCCGTGACTGTGCTGTGTAAAGCAAAAATGGCCGACCTGTTATGACGAAGACAGTCTGCCCCCTGATAATTCAAACCCAAATCAAACTCAGTAATATCAGCTTATATTTGGTTGGTGCCATTTTTCATCTGCTTCTTCTTTTTTTTTATCTGAAACTGCCATTTGTGGTTTCTTCTTGTCATGGGAAAGAAGACAGTTAAGTCTACAGACCACAGTTTCTTAATGCATTTTCAGTGCAAACTTGATCGGTGGAGGTTAAGAAATGTAAAATGTTGAAATTATATTGTAATGTGTGTAATAGTGGTGAGTCATAAAAGCCCAAAGCAAAATGTCAAAACTTACTTTGGCTGCACGCAAGCACATGTACAGCTGGCTGAAACATCCCCAAAAAATTTAATATGGTGCAGCTATCAAGGCGAGGAAAACTTCACCCGAAACCACTCGAACTCACAAAAACCATCATAATTGGAGCTTCAAAAAGTTAATTGCTATACCTGACAAGCTCTCATAGGCTGAAACAGACTTATCATGTCACTATTGTTTAAAATGTCGTGCTACCTACCTTGCTCTTACACATTAATGTTGAGTATTCAGCTGTTGCATGTTGAGGCAGAAGTGCAATAGAGAGTTAAGTCGAACTATGAACTCAAGCATTAGCCTAGCAGTCCATTTTTATCATAAAACTCTGTGACTACAGACAAATAGTGTAGAAACAGCACTCCTTAACAACTGGATAAGGCCTCTGTGTTTTGGGCATGGGACACATCTGGTTGCAGGTGGGCTACCCATCTCAGTCATAATTGTGTATCTCTTTTTTAATTCCACACACAAATGAAAATATTTTTAAGTATCAAGTACTTACAAGTAAGTAAGTATTATAAGTATTTTAAAGAGCGGACAAGAGATGTAATTGGTTATTCTTAAATTTAGCGTTCCATGCAGTTGCATATGAGCTGAATCTTTAAAATATGTGTACCCTTTAACCAGTACTGATCATATTGTTTGCTCTTG
Organism: Anarhichas minor; assembly: GCF_050575085.1. Taxonomy (NCBI): domain Eukaryota; kingdom Metazoa; phylum Chordata; class Actinopteri; order Perciformes; family Anarhichadidae; genus Anarhichas; species Anarhichas minor. Next base: position 12,258,508 of record NW_027466456.1, read on the forward strand.
TCTACATAACAAAATGGCATAAATGCAATACATATTTTTTTCACTTTCGAAGATTATATCTCCAAGAATAATGGGAGAAAGTCAAGATCTCCTGCATTGTGAGTGCCCATAACTTACTCTAAGTCTCATGTGTTCTGGAGTTAAACGCGTTTTGTAGGGCACACTGAGTGGGGAGGAAGGGGTTAAGGCTGTACAGTTTATTTTGGGCAGGTGGGTGGAGGCTGTTGGAATGTGCCTGAGGGAGGGTGATAATGTGGCCACTGGGAACCCAGATCCTCAGCAGAGAGTCTGCGTGCCTCTATCAGTTGGCAGCAGTTGGAGCTCTTCCAAACGAAGAAAGGTCCTTTTCTCTGTTGCGTTTAAAGTCATGTCATTTGTTAAATCACAATATCACATCATACAGTGTGATACAATGTGCATCACAACTGTGGTGGTTCCTGACCCAGTCCAAGGTAAACCTTTCCATACCAAGCTTAAGGAAAAAGATGGAGAAACCTTAAGAGAGGACATTCAAAACAGACTCCTCACATGTCAATTTGAAAAGAAGTTGTAACAGTTAGTAGAAATACAAAATACAGCAGCTGGATTGTAATCTAACAACAGGTATTTAACTCATTTATATATAGTAAAGTGAATCTAATTTAAGTCGGTAAAGAAAGTCTGACAAATGACTCCAATAAAATAATTCCAATGTCCTTGAATATGACTTTTGCACACCTCTCTAGATCCAAGGTGCCATGTGGGTGAGGAAGCATGCACACAAACCCCACTTTTAGGTGAGGTTTGCCCTCAGGCTGTGTGTGTGTGGCTGAAATATATCAGCCAAGGCCCGACCTGCATTCCTGGTGAATCAGCCGGCTACCTTCCTCTCTCCCCACTCTTAGCTGAAAGGTCAGACTAAATCAAGCCAGCAAGTGTCATATCTGGCTGTGGCAGAGTGCAGAGGTATTGAATAAAGGACAAGGATTCATGCAGGTATCAGATTATGCCAGCATATTTGGATTATTTTGTAATTGAAACCAATTTTGTGCTGCTGGTGGTATGCCATTTCAGCCTCAGCAGAGTTATTTCAGTGATACCACTGCAGCTCTCCCCCATACCAACCTGTTCTCATTCCTGACTCTTCAAATACCGACGCTTGGTCAGTGGCCCTCTGCGTCTGATACCGATGCACTTAAGCACCCTTTAACATCGTCATGAGACCTCCACTGTAAGGCCAACCGCGTCAATGGTAGACGGTCAGAACAACTGTATAAAAGGGGTGAAAGTCCGCTATGGGCTTTGTGGGAGGGGAGGTTGACCGGGTCAAACATACATGGGACTTTTACCCAGGAACCCCATGTGTAACCAAGCCAGCAAACAGATCTGGGTTTTATCCCATCTCCTAAGCCTAACCAAATAGTTGTGTTGCTTAAGTAAACCTAAAAACTAAGTAAACCTTTGATGAAAGTTTTTTTTGAAAAGACACTATTTATTTAACAAGCAGAAACGGATATGCCTTCCCTGACCCGTCCAAAATGCGGTACCTAGAGCTTCATAGTTTGAAGCTTAGGACCACTCACCAAGCATCATTATTTTACGAACTGGAAGTGAGAATGTGTTGTCCGTACATCTCTAACTTTAGATATCCATATCAACATCACTCTTTGCACTGCATTTTTCATTTTCTAGGTCACGTTTAATGATTAATAGATCTAGTGCTGATATAAGTATGACATTTAGGTTTTAAAATCAATACTCTCCTGGTTTTTAAGTGATATGTGACAGAGAGCCCTTTTTAACTCAGCTGAAAAATAAACACTGACCAGAAGATAGACTAGATATGATTGATCAAGAGTTTCCAAAGTACCTCTAGTGTCTCACAATATATGCTTCTAATATTTATGTTTGTGAAGGGTCATTTTACCCAATTTATAAAGATAAATCCCATTGAATCCATCGTATTGGGGCAGCAGAAAAGAGATGGATACAAATTCTGAAGAGGCTATAAATACACAATGTAATTGAGCGCCGTTAAGCAGCAATATTATATGTATTTTCTTCATCTTGAGAAGAACTAAACATTTTATCTTAGCTATGTTATCTACATGAGCTACGTGAGCTACATTAGCTACGCTAGCAACGTTTGCCAGTGAGCCTCGACTTGTCCTGCTAATTCTTATCTAATAGCTTTAGATAATCTTGTCGTCTAGCTGCTGGACTCCCAACAATATGATTGTGAAAGATGACCGAATGAGGAAAGTCATGATTCATTTTTTGTAATACATTTCTTCCCTCTTTCCTCCGTTCTTTGGCTCCTTGGTATCTCCACAAAATATTTGCCCCCTTTGATAAACAATATCGTCCTCAGGCCAGAATTTGTCCAAAGGCCGTGCAGAGCCTTTGAAGTCTCCTCTCCTGTGTCTCTGTCTGCTTTAAACACCAGCAGCTGGGCAGATGGAGCCCAGATGGACAGTGAAGTAGGGATGTCTTTAAAAATTCATGGCACTCACCATGATCAGGGCGAATGGAGGGGAGTTGGCATTAAACATTAAATTGCTCACACACACACGCACACACACACTCATTGGGAGTGGGGGGAAGGGGCTGTTAGTGACAACAGGAAGTGTAGCTCGAATGAGAGCCAATTGGGAGCGACACTTACTGGGATTGCCCGTCAGGTTTCTGCTGATACAGCTGTCTGATAAGTGCTCGTCAGGTTTATATTCCTCTGTAGTTTCGTCCAGGCCTTTTGGTCTGCCTGAGGGTTGTATGAAAAGGACGGACCATATTGTTTCTGCATTTCATATGAACTTGTGCATTTTCACAGCTGTAGATTTGTTTATTCAAAAAGCTGAAAGCTGCTTTGAATTATAGAATTTAAATATATGAACTTTCTTAATGTCCCTTGTGTTGACACGTTGACAAAATCATGCAATAAATAAATTATTTTCCATTTATTTGACAGTTTGTTGTCCTCCATCCTCAAATCGACTGGCCTTTTTGCTGTTAATGAATTACTCACGTCAAACTATGTTTAGGAATTGTAATGCTTTGTCTTTGCACTACTTGGTAATAACTCAAGCAACATTTTACACACTGTTTTTCTCCAATGCATTAACTGTAATCCATTATTTCAGAGTACATCTCAGCTCAACAAACTATTTATTTACCTGGAACAGGTTCTCTGAACTTAAGTCTGCAGGGGTTTAATTTATCTGCACTGGGGAGTTGTCATGAATTAATTATGTTGGGCCTGGATAAACCTCTGTGTGCAGTGATCCTGTGTTTAACAAAAAGAAAACAAGGTTAATGGGCCCTGTTCATTTCATGAGAACAAAAGGCCAAAAAACTAAGGTCGTGGCAGCATGAGAAGACCCCTGAAAGTCTTCCTGTTGAGTGGAGAGTCAACAGCACAGGGGGGGGGGGGGGGGGGGCGAGTAGGTGTGACTGAGGGAGCAGGGGAAAATAACAGTCAGTTGCCAAGTAGAGTGTGTAGTACATGCTCGTTTTGACTGTGAAGCTGTGAGCATTATAATCATGTCCAACATGCAGCGTGCAGCACATAGCTGATGTCAGAAGCTGAACAGCCATGGGGATTCTAGAAATTGGCAAGCGCTCAATACGGAGAAGGAGAGGGGGGTTGGAGCAGGAATGTAAACAAAGATTGCGTAAAGGCTAAGGCGAGCTCCTTCGTCCTGTCTTTTTCTTTGGCTGTCTTGTTATGTTGTATAGATCTTGTAATTTTGCACGCTCCTGGATTACTCGTGTGGTTACTCCCTCAAGCTTCCTCCTAACTTCAGTGTGTTCATGTAGAATGAGGAAATCATTATTTTGAGGCAGGGACACTTGCACAAATCCTTCACTGGCTTTGCCTCTGTTGTGTGTGAATGTTAGTCTCAATCTTTCTCTCCTTTCTAAAGGAAATATGTGACTTCTTTCTTTCGCCATTTTGTTCCTGCATGATGAACTCTGTACTGTAGCCTTTTGTCTTAATATAAGCTCAGAAAATATTTGCACTTAATGGTTGCAGTTGTCAACAAACAAGACTCTTAAGGGACATCTTTTCATACTACGACCCTGAAGGCATTCATTTGAACAAAAGCAGTGCATGGGTGCTGTTGCCTTCAGATGCTTTTGAAAAGGTAGCGTGTGCTGAAAGCTTTCATTCCTGAAAGAATCAATTAAGAAATAGGTCAAGCACACATAAAGATACTTTGCTGCGCGTTGTCAAGGTCTGTGCAATCAATAGCTCAAACGTTATGCAGAGCAGGGCACATTTTCTCACTTTTCCATCATCACATTTGACTCCTGTGACAACACGAGCTGTCCTGTTTTGTCTGTATATGATAAAAGCTGAAATTCCTTAGTTGTGTGGGCATGGCTCTGTTCACGCTACAGACACAAATAGTGATTCTTTACGCCCATGTCCCACCAATGTGGACTGATAATTGACCTTTTCCACTGCATATAGTTTAACGTGTCATAGGAAGAAAGCAACAGGCGTAACTAATGACATTGACAATGGCTACATACTATTTAGATGTAGAGCAATTTCAGGGCCCTGCTATGTGCATGCTGACTCTTTGACAATACTTAATAATTTAACTCGGGAATCAGATCTATTATCTTAAATGGACACATACACAGGGGAAACTTTCTCAGGTAAATTGCAATTTGCTAATTTGACCTTTTAAAACGTATATATTGCATATTTAACTGTAACACAAGGAGTTTTGGTCATTTCTTAATGCCCCATTTTGATAATACTGTATCTCTTGTACATGCACAATGACGCACATGCTTTCATTTGATATGAAACACAGTCCTGATCCTGCTGATTGTTTCACGCTATATCACTGATTAACAGTTTGTGGCAAGAAATGTTGTAATGCACCAACAAAGGCAAAATAAAAGATTGCGATAGCAGGAAAGCCAAAGGTTCAGCAGAAGGTCTGTAACAGTGGAGAGGCCTTTTCTCCCCTGTTTGTATGCATACATGACAAGCTTGAGGTCAAACTGCAGCCCACCCACCTATTGATTTGGGCGGGCTCTGCTACGTGGCCACGACATCTCAGTCTCTGGTGAGCCACGTGGGCAGATATCGTCCCTACATGGGGCTGGGTGTGCGAGATATGTTTTTAAGGCCGCTGTCAACCATTAAACTCCTTGCACCGCCCATCCATCACTCTGATTGACGGTGCAAGCACTCGACCTTGATGTGTCTGCGCAGCAAGCTGCTCCATACTGAGGAGCAGCAGTGTAGCACAATGCCTGTTTTTAGCCTTTCTGGGCCAGATTAAGTCTCAATGTGAGAAACCTTTCTCTGAACCCTCAGCTATCTATGTCTCCATCTTTCTGCTTTCAGACACAAAACGTTATCACTACATCTGCACTGGCGCTGAATAAATGCCTTCACGCTAAAGCACATTAGATTATTATCTAGGTCATAATTTTCTGCCAGGCTCGTTTGGAGGTATAGGTCTTATGTAAAGATTTCTGTGAGGGAAGTAACACTTTACCAGGAGTACCAAACAACTGACGCTGAGTGGGGTATCAGTTATTTGCGTGCTGTCTTTCAACACGCTGATTTATAATCTTAAATTGCTGTTACACCCACTTCCCCTCGTTTGGTCTGCTCAGCTTTGCCCTGCCCAGTTTGGGCATCCATCATCGCGATACTACTCATTAGCATTGCGGTTACAACAGATTGCTCACAGCTACATTCATCAAACTCTCGAGAGCCCTGGGAAAGCTGGCTGCGATTAGCGATTCTTATCCAAATCTACAAGCCACGGCAGCTGACGGTAGCAGGCAGGAATGGAGTGCAGCATGTTGGCGTGGGATAGTTCTCATTCTGGTTTCATGTCCTGTCATCGTCAACTGGTTTTCACCTTTTCCTCATGCCAGCAGGGGATACTGTATATCCAATTATATAGGCCTCACTCACAACTTCTCACACCATAAAGAAACCACGTACTTGAAGATCATTGAATTCCTGGCACATCATTGAATTTCCAGGAGTGTATTCTGGTACCAGGAAAGTCATGACGTCTGGGAATGAAAGGGAAACGTACACGTTAGTCGTTTGCAGCAAAATATGTTTTAAAACCTGACTGTTTCCGTCCAACTAGAGTGGAAACCAAACTGAGAATCTTCATTAACAAACCAGGATAGAGGTAATCTTGCAGATCGTGGACATCTTGTGTTTTGTTCCACAGTTGACACATTATTTATTTTATGTATTCAGCAGCTCTGCCTGTATCGTTGTTACTGTCTTTCTACCTCGCTTATCGCTTTATTTCATGTTTAGGGTAAATGTGACTGTCGCAGATAAGGTGAAGCCAGATGCAGTCAGTCACGTCGTTGTTGTTTGTCTCAGCAGGCTGTTGGCTCCTCTTCCTCAGTCGATGGAGTTGATTTTACGAGGTCATCTGGTCAATTAGGATTATGATGTGTTTGATCCTGCCTTGATCAATAAAACACCGTTCTTTGCCTCTGCAATCAGACAACTCTATTGTTGCTGTTAATTGTGTGCGGGAGGGGGGGAGGGGGGAGTCCATTTATTTCAGTCATTGTAGTTTCTGCCACATTGCTGTCAGCTCGATTGACTGCCTGGATTAAAGTGTTTTCCCAAAGAAAATTAGAAGCACAAGGAAGCAATTTAATTTGCTAACTGACGAAGGAGGTGGTGTCTAATTGTCACTGTATTTGAACAGTTCAGCGGACATACATTTGTTAATTACAATGTTTTTCTAACCTTTGTAAGAGAAAATACCCTTGTATTCGTTTTACGCTGTTAGTTATTTTGTTGAAATATTTTGTGATAAAGAGCTTATTGCTTTGTTTTGCCATGTGTCTATGTCTGTCTCAGTTTTGCTTGTCTGTCTTGTGGCTGCGTGACATTCATGTCCGTTGTCTATGAGTATAGATCTCTTTCTCTCGGTATATTCTACAATAGATTTCTCCCTCTATGACTGATGGGGTCTCGGTGCTAAATGTCATTCCCAGCAAGAAGCCCTTTCTCTTCGATGACCTCCGTAACCTGGTCTCTCTGATTAGCCTGGTTACTTGAGTCCACGTAAACACACTGTTTGATTCTGAGGCGCTGATGCTTTTTTAAAGTTTTAAGCATCAGCGCTCATTATCTAGTGATGAGCAGTGATAGCCAACATGCCTTGAGAAAGAAAAGGCACAGAAGGCACAAACTCTTTCTACATGCGTCACAGCTCTGCTCACATTGTTTGATTAACAGGTCGTTCAAACGGCAGCAAAACTGAATCCTGAGCAACAAAGAGAAAGAAAAATACGAACGTGGGTTTGTCACTCGGTTGCAGTGTTTTTTTTATTTCTCGTTTCTCAGCCGGGCCATATCTATTTAGAGGCTGGCTCGGTCCTTCTGTATCACAGTAGAAGGACATGCAGACCGACTGTACAGCTTTTGATTTATTTTCTAAAAGTCTGCAAAAGTAGTTTATTTGTGTCATTAGGGATTTCAGCTCTCCAGTGGTCAGCTATCATGCTCATCAAAACCTCTAAATCAGTTATATTCAATAAAATAAAAAGCCAATACTTCTACTACTACAATATGGCAGCTCTCCGCTTCTTTTCTGTGCTGCAGTAACCATGTTGTGTGTTTTGTAAATTGGGTGTTACTTTGTCTTGTGACTTTGACCTACATCTTTCGATGGAAAAAAAGCAATGTGACTGCAGCGTTTTGTGCCTTCAAGAGTAGAGAGATTCAGCAGAATCGTGGCTGTGTTAACTCCCTGCTTTTCTGTGATGAACATGAGTATTGCCTTCATTGCAGTAAAATTGAATTAAGGGCTGGCCCCACTCATTGAAATTCCTTCTGTACACAGAAGAAACTGTGTTTTTACTGAAGCCAAACCTTGGTGAACCCAAAACCTGATGAACCTCTTTTACAAACTAGAATTTTAGCATTGACTTCATCTGGTATCCATGTTTTTTCACCTATATGTCCACCTCCTAAACATAAGATTTAGTTTTACAAAGGTGCAGGATTAGATTGTGGGATTTAACTAAATGCTACAACTTTATATTTTCTTTGTGGGAGTACGGAGGCCATGCCATGCTGGTAGTTGTGTTTGCTTTGGTGCATTAATGATACATAAAGGGGCTTTGGCCTTGAACAATGCTGTGTTTGAATATGGCTGATCATGTGTTCATGAGCTGTATCAAGACCCCCCCCAATCCCTCTCTCTGCTCGCCATACACTCCCTTCCCCCTCTCTTCATGATTACAAATTGGCTCTGTGAGACTCCAACACTCATCATTGCATCATTGTCTCTTTTTTTTAAGAGTTAACTTGATGTAATCCTCTCTACTTGTTTAACACAAAGCAACCTTTCATACATGAGACAGCAGCTAACCATTCAAATCAGGTAAGACGAGATGTAGAACATATGTTCATACTAATCTCTTTCATGGGAATAAACAACTCAACGACTAAGATTAATATGAAGTTGTGAAACTGGTCCTCCAGCTTTGGGTGAAAGGGGATTTAGTCTCAGTGTAAACCTGATTTCTTCTGAAAAATGTAAAGACTTCCATTAAATAATACAAATAGTATGCAAGGGATTAACCTCTCCGTAACCCTAAAAGGCAGTCTATCAAAGTTTTATAATCGCATTCAAGGACTCAACGTTTCGCTTGTTCTGTAGCTCATTTAAGTTTTACAAACCAACAATAGGGAATTAAACAACTATAAGTATCACAAAGGAGTCTTTATCCCTGAGTTCCGCACTGGCAACCATTGTATTAAATTGACTTAAAGGAATAAATTAAAATGCAGCTGAAGCTCGTGATATCGAGCTGATATATCAGAGCAACTTTCATAATGAACACAGTATAAACAGTGTAGTTTGCAGGTTTATGGGTTGCTCCTTTTTATATTAATTTGGGTGTCAGAATATTAAGAACGCCTCTTAAAATATGACTTCAATGCTAAACATACATAAAAACATCATGAAAATATACTTTATGGCAGAACAGTTGTATTGAATTGTACTATATTGTCCAGGTCTACCTAATGAAGTGGCCACTGAGTGTATTTCAATGTAATGTTGTGTATTTGCACCAGCGTGTTGTGCTGTAGCTTCTTCGAGAAGCCAGTTCCCCCTGACGAATGACATTCAAGGCAGCAGGACTTTGGTCAAACATTTAAAATAATTAACTAATGTGAAGCCGTCCAATCCTAAAAGTGTGTGGGGGAGGACTGTTGCACGTAAAGTAAAAGTTTCAATCATAACTTTTTTCTTTTTAAACTCTGATTCAGAGTGTGTTTGTGTGTACGTTTTTGTAAGTATGTGTGTGTGTGTGTGTGTCAGCTTCACCTCAAGGTGATTGGCAGGTGTAAAGGAGCATGTAGACGATACCCCGGTCTCCTATCAGTTTTGGTTTTCAGTTGCAAAGCCTCTATGTACTATGTGACACTTGTGCCCCTGGCTTGCTAACTTCTATTTGCATTAATGGTGAAGGGAGCCTCCCTCCCCCTCCCCCTGTTGCTTGATGGCAACAGGCTGCTCTTTGGTTACTGATTATTTGCAGTATAAAACCACTTTGTCTTCTGGCCTGTTTATAATTCATCTCCAGACGAGCTGTCGCTGACCTTTATGCTCAGCTGGGGTGGGAAATTGTCAGACAACAGTCCACCACGTGTTCATGTGTGGCTGTGAAGTCGGACGACTTGTTACTTTGGCAGCCAACCACACAGCATTTGCTTCATTTTCCACTGTCACCATTTGTCACCAGAACAAATTCTGTCTTTGATGCTAATTCTAAGTTTGCTACAACAAAATATCTGTATCATCTGTAATTGTGGCTCCGTTGTTGGTTTTAACGTGTGCAAAAAGAGTTTTGAATAGCAAAGTCTTAGAAACCCTGCAGCTTATTAAACAATCTGGGAATTGGAAGTCTTCTAGTCAGCTCTGCTGTTTTAATGGGCTTTTTCCGTTGCAGGGGATTTGATGAAGGGGCGTTAACTGGCTCCCAGCATTACCAGTTGGCCCAGTTTCTAGTTGTTTATCTAGTTTCTTGTCGTTTATCTGAATAGCAGCGCTTTAATCCTATAGGGGCCCCTGCCCCTGTGCACATACTATAGGCACGAAAACCTAAATAAGTAAACAACACCCACCTCATCATGATAAAGTCATTCTCGCGCCGTGTGTGTGTGTGTGTGTGTGTGTGTGTGTGTGTGTGTGTGTGTGTGTGTGTGTGTGTGTGTGTGTGTGTGTGTGTGTGTGTGTGTGTGTGTGTGTGTGTGTGTGTGTGTGTGTGTGTGTGTGTGTGTGTGTGTGTGTGTGTGTGTGTGTGTGTGTGTGTGGCTATAATGTACATAAGGGTTCTGTACATGGAGCTGAAAGAGGGAAGAGATAATCAGAATGAGAGGGAAGGCGCTAGAAGAGTGACAAAGACAGAAAGTTTAAAAAAAAGAAGGAAGAGAAAAAGACAATGAGGAAACGTAGAGGTAGAAAAAAAAATGGAAAAGAAGAGAAAATATATAATGAGGGGTGGCAGTGGTGGTAACGGTTGGACAGGATCCTGATTGGCTGCTTTCAGTCAACCAGGTGTCTCACTCAGAGCTACAGCTCTCCATAATGTATCTGGTCCATTACCAGCTGCTGTCCGAGACGCAGGTTGACATGTTTTGAACTGAATCTAGTGTATGAAGAGTGATGTGTATGTCTGCAGCCACTGGACAAACCCTGTTTAGAGATCTTTCCTAAACATGGTTTTCCTTCTTTTACATCATGCTGTTTGATCGAGATGTTTTTCTCAGTCAGCCACACTAATCCAACTACTGATTTACGTCATTTGTAATGAAACAATATTTGGATGACACTGGTTCCACTACACGGCACGTCTGTTATCATCAGTTTGATTGCAGTTTGTGTGAAAATTGCAATACTGTCATGATTAGATAGAGGTGTAAACACTACCTAAAGAAGGTAAGGTAATTAGAAAAATGCCATTTAAAAGGCAATTTCCTATTTGAATTATTAATTTGATTAATTAAAGAGTATTGCAGTTCCTGTTTAAACATCACGTAGATTATTCTAGTACTATCTCAGTTATTTGATTGGCTGTGTAGGCTAAAATCACCTTGCTAAACAGAAATAAACTCCCCTATGCTGATGTGAGATTTATCAAGAGGGAAAGGCATCTCTGTATCCCCGATACTGTCATTTACCCCAGTTGTTGCAGTTGAACCTTCCAAAGTAAGACAGGAGACAGAAACAGAAGGTAACAGCTGCGAGATATTAGATTATAGTCACATGTTCATCAATACAAAGCAGGATACCATGTCTATGTCCATGTTAACAGCGAATACTGAATGAGGCTTGAAACTGGATATGCATTAGTAAGAGGGATACTGTGAGCGCGTTAACACAGTTCACACTTCACTGTAGCCTCTGAAGTGTGACAGCCCCTTCAGTTGGCAGGGAAACCGTGGAACTAATCAACACACTGCCGTGTCAACACTGTAGCGCTGCTGTTACACGTCCTTAAATTGCTTTGGAGGACCATGACAATCTCCAGCTTCGATAGTTCATTTATTTAGTGTGTTGTTGCTCACACTGATTGCTGGTGTCATTGTGGAAAGAAGTGGTTGAACTGCGTCTTGTTCGTTCAGAAACCTTTTTTCGTGCCGTGTTACCACATCTGGAGCGACAGGGATCTGTTAGTCCACTTGTTTCCATGTGACAGTGCTCCCACAGCGCCACTAGGGAAATATTTGTTTGTGTGATCAGGACAGAGAGAGGGGTGGGGGTGGAGAGCAAATAAAGCAACATGGGGGGGGATGGGAGTTTAGGGAGTAATTTCCAAGATTTATGGTGCGGCACTTCACAAAACGCATGCATCCTGTAATTACAGCCCCCCTTTGCCAGCAGGCCTGTACATTAGGCGGCATCCCCCACCTCAACCCTCCTCGTTCCCCACTCCTCTGTTCCCCCTACCGACAAGACTATAAGATCTAATGGCAACTTGGTGTCACTAATGAGGGCTGAATGCCACAATGAGGGTCAGTTTGTTAGTGGCAAGAGGCCACTACTGTCACTAATCATACCAGACTTCAGCTTGACGAGCCTTTCCTTCTCATTTCCGCTGGCTGGGAGCTTTAAAGCAAACGCAGAAATATTTTAGTAACTGACCGCAGATTGTTGTTTTATTCGGCCTCACTTGTCGATGTGGTGGGAGAGCAGCTTTAGCAAGTAAATCTGAATCAATGTCAAGTATCAGTCAAACGAGCATGCAGTTTCTTCTATCAGACTGCTTGTTTTAGCGCACACAGACTTGTTCAACAGGGATTTTTATCAGTGATTCAGTCAATACACGTGACAGGAAATTCCTAGAATTTTAATAGAGCAGCAATAACAAGCCGATCAATCAGTTAGCTGATTGTCTCATAATGAATCAATTTTGATATTTATTTTAATTTTAATTTTTTAAGCAGAAATGTCAAATGTTTTCTGTTTCCAGATTCTCCAGTGTGAAGATTTTCTTCTTTGTTTCTGTTCTTTCGGTTTTGGGACAAAACAAGCTATTTGAAGACGTCACCTTCGTCTCTGAAAAAATTTACTTTTTCACAGACATTAATCGATTAATCAAGGAAATAATTAGCAGACTTGCTGTTTTGACTCTAATAAAAAATGTACTGTCAAATTGTCTTTTTTGTATGCTGAGCTGCACGTTTGAACCGTTTTAGTTTTGGTCAGTTACACAGAACTCTTGTTTGGTCTGTAAAGTATCAGAAATGTGAAAAATGTCCATCTTATCTTCTCTCCTAAAGCCTCAGTGGAAATCTTCTGGTTGCTTGTTTTGTCCAACCAACAGTCCAAAAAACACAAAGACAACATTTTGTGTTAAAATCTTCACAATGTTGAGAAAAAATATTTGTCCTTAATCAATTATGGAAACAGTTGCTCATTAGTTTTAGTGTGTGATGGTTATTGGTGTAAGTTTCATGCTGTGAGGTTAATGATTTCCTGTGATGTGGTATGTAATGCTCTTCACTGGAATATACAACATGAGGGTTAGTTGTGACTTTGCCTGCTTGCTGTTGTGTTGTTGTGTCTGTGTAGTCACAATGTGATGCCTGTGTTTCACAATTTAACATTGACAATAACAGATTGTGAAACGCCATGACCTCACATAGATACTGTGTGATATGTAGATATAACTGTGAATGCCTCGAGTACGATACTGAAGCTGCTGCTCCGTTTACCCACCTAAGATAGAGCAACCATTAGCATTAAGTGTGTGACACATAAAGACGTCCCGCACGATTCTTCTCTATCACTCTGGCAAACCGGGCTGGGAAAACAACCACAGGCCTCAATGGCCTCACTGTACTCCCCTGAGTTGGCGCCCCTCTTTAACTGCCAACTTTCACCGAACGTTTCCAGAGCCCGGGGCCCCGCTAGCAGCTGGAGCCACATCAGGTTCTCATCAAGCCAGACTGGTCCGCAGCATTTCTTTAAGTTTCTCTCTCTGTCATCTCTTCTTATGATCAGAGGGAAACGGATTGGTTTCTCGTGAAAATATATGACGGGATTGTCATCTATTCAATGCACCATTACTTATTCAGATTGATTATGTGACACCCTGGTATTCCTCTGCTTTGGCCTTCTAATGTCAGAGCTCAAACATTTGTTGCATTTTATATGAAATAATAAGTTGTTGCGTCATCTGTCTCTCTTCTCTTCCTCTCCACAGTTGTATGAACTGGACAGGGACCCAAAAAGAAAAGAATTTCTGGATGACCTCTTCAGCTTCATGCAAAAAAGAGGTATGTAACTGTGTGTGTAACTGTGTGTGCGTGTGTGTGTGTGTGTAAGTGTACTGCATCAGTAGACCACGTTTGCTCTAACTCATCAGAGTACACCTACATCCATTCAGTGTCTTAACTAGCCGTATTATATCTCCTCGCTTTATCGACAGTCAGTGTCGTACTTAGACCGCTAATAGTTGGAGAGATGACCCGCCCCTCCTCCCCTTCTGACATATGACACAGCACCGTCTGCTCATCTTTCACTCACATGGGTGGGTTCTTTATTCATTTTCGGAGACGATTGCTTTATGGTTGCGCAGCCACTCGTCGTTCCAAAGCTATAACTAGAAGGGACACAGCGTATCAATGCCTGGGAATAGATTGATTTACCTTTCCATCCTGCTGCTTGTCCACACTAACACACTCGCACACACACACACACACACACACACACACACACACACACACTGACTCGACCACCATGTAGGATCTGCACACTGGTGACACACACAACATCAGAATTGTAAAGTGAGACAAAAAAAAATCTCAGTTCTCTTCATGCAAACAATGCATTGTCATATTTAGGAAATATTTGAAAGATTGTGTAATTTTGTATTTGCATGTACGGCTAATTTTAAATCTTCCTTCTCTCATAAATACCAAGCAGCCTTGTTAATTTGACAAGTTGAATTTATGGATGAAATAATCAGAACAGCGGGCAACGGTTGCAATGAGACTCCAGACGTGCTCACAACAACTGAACAAAACAATACTACATGTTTACAGTGTCTGAGCCACCAGCAATGGGCGGATCTCCCAAGTCTGCTCTAAGAATCTGAGAGCTCCATCTGCAGGTCGTACCGATAACTGAGGCGTCGCTCCTTAATATGCAAATCTAGGATTGATCATATTTCATGTCAAACGTGGACCTGAAGATTGAGTTTGGCTTCAGTGTGTGTTTAAATGAATATATCTTGATGAAAAGAATAATGAAGGCTTTAATTTTCCTTTCTGGGAAAAGGACATTTGTCACAGATTGATAGTATTGGAAATATTGATTAGGTCATTAACTTGTCATCTCTAGTCTGAAGACAAGAAAACAGCTTTGTCAGGTTGAGTAACAACAAATACTGGTTTGTATATTTTATGAGACGCATTTAAACACTGTAAATGTTTAAATGTTTTGTCTACTGAAAATCAAATGATCAAAATCAAAAGATCCATCACAATGAATAGACACACTCTCCTCCAGTACACCACGCTTCATTCCCCAAACATTTCCAGGTGTAATGCCTTTATTAGCACGGTTTCTGAGCGTGTTTCCTTACCGATCTGCTCCTAGCTCTGTGTGTGTGTTGTCAAAACATCCTCCAGCCTAGTTGTCTGTTGAAGGACAATGGTAGGTAAAGCAAATGTCAGATGTGGTGTTGAGTAAACCATCATTATACCTCAGCACCATTATGAGTCCTGATTAAATATTATTGGTTGGTAAAATTATTAAAGCTCTTTTCAAACCCCAAAGCAGATTCCCAGCAAGAATCCTGTCAACATGAAAAGAAGTCTCCTATTATAGTGTTTTTTAATTATTATTTTGTTGTGTTGACTTTTCCCGTGTGTGTGTGTGTGTGTGTGTGTGTGTGTGTTATTACAGGAACCCCAGTGAATCGTATTCCCATTATGGCCAAGCAGGTCCTGGATCTGTACATGCTCTACAGGCTGGTGACAGAGAAGGGCGGCCTGGTGGAGGTCATCAACAAGAAACTGTGGCGGGAGATCACCAAGGGACTCAACCTGCCTACCTCAATCACCAGTGCAGCCTTCACCCTCCGCACACAGTCAGTACACACACACACACACACACACACACACACACACACACACACACACACACACACACACACACACATAGAGTTGGTTACATTTGTGTTTGTCTGTGTTTGGATTCACACTGTTAGACTAGCCACACAGACCTGTGAGCAAAACTCACAAGCAGCCATTTTAATTGATAGTTTTTCCTGCTCAGAATAGAGATCAACAACACAACTAATTTGAGTTTTCTATACCTTAATTCAGCCACAACTCTTATACCCATGATCCTATTGTTTTTGCTCAGCGATTTCAAGCATGTGGAGCTGCTGGCTATCAGATGTCAACAACCATTTTGTTCGACCAATTAACTCCTTTGTTTGAAGTAATTTCCTGTAGTTGGCTCAGATTGCAGTACTCTCTCACTCCTAATTAGCTGCACCGCAGAGCCCTTCCCATGAGAATGAGACCGGCAGCTTTAAGATTCTTGAGCCATTATTTAGTTGATTCTTCTATCTCCTCAAGTTATTGTCCATCCCTTGAAATCCTCTTCAAGCCCAATCTGAGACAATTCTGATGACATCACTATAACATTACATTTATTTAGTTTATTAGAATGCAAAAAGTGCATTCAACCATGTGAGTACAACAACAAAAGTCGTGCAAGTGCATCAACTTCAGCAAATATGCTGAGCTGCTTCAAGTGCTAGATTTAGAGACAACATGGAGAAAGAGACTTTTTGTTTGTTTCTAACAGATCTGAACCGATAAGTTTTCAGTCTGCAATGTAAGATTAGCAGAGTTTCTGTTGTCCCGATGTCAATGGGGAGCTTGTTCCACCATTGTTTGTCTAGGACAGCAAACAGTCGAGACTTTGCTGAGCGGTAGTCGGCCCCCTTCGTAATGAGGGAGTAGCAAGTCTATTGGCGGTAGCAGAGCGTAGTGGACGGGCTGGGGTGTATGGTTTGACCATGTTCTGGATGAAGGACGGGCCTGAGGTATGGTAGGCAAGTACCAGTGTCCTAAACCGGATTCAAGCAGCCACTGGGAGCCAGTATATGGTGCGGAGGAGCACTCTTTATGATGGAAAGAGTTTTAAAGCTTTGTATTTATTTACGTTTTAGGAAGTAGTTGACATTTTCAGCGGCCGATTAAATCTCAGGACATCCCTGTGAAACATAAAGTCATTGTATTCCTTTCAGATACATGAAGTACCTGTACCCATATGAATGTGTTAAGAGAAGTCTGAGCAACCCCAACGAGCTCCAGGCAGCCATCGACAGTAATCGGCGGGAGGGCCGGCGACAGAGCTTTGGCAGCTCCCTCTTCACATACTCGCCCAACGGGACGCCCACCATGCTCTCTTCGCCAAAGCTCTCCTCATCCAGCGTGGGCCTGATGGTGGGCACCAACGGGGCCTCGCTGACCCCCATCCACAAGATCAAGAAAGGTGAGGTTTACATATTATGCTGCACTCACATTTTGAATCATTGCAACTTGCCTGTGCCATTTTTTAAATGAATATATCAATCCTTCATATGACTGGAGGTAGTTCCTCTGTGGAGTTAGGGTGTTACCAAAATAAGATATCTTAGCAAGCAGTAACAAAGTATCTCAGACCAGCTGTTTTTCTGTCCGTGTGGTCACGGAGGAACCTAATTTATGTCTTGCCTGGATAACACAGTTGTATTTGAGTTAAGTTCACCCATGTCTCCCTCTCTGTGGTTTCCTGCCAAAAGAGGATGGAGGCCACCCGCTGCCGGGGGTCAGTGTGGCTCGTCTGCCAGCGGGGGCCCTGGCGGGTCACTCGATGGCTTCTATGCAGGCAGCAGCAACACAGGCAGCGATGGCGGCTCAGATGGCAGCTCTGGAGCAACTGAGGGACAAACTGGTGGCCGGCGAGCCACCAGAGAAGAAGATGGCGCTGCCGGCTGAGGAACACCACCGACTGCTGCAGAGAGCGCTGCAACACAACCTGCTGGCCATGACCGCTCAGATACCCATGAATATCCGCATCAATAACCAAGGTACTGATTCATTCAGCTAAAACAAAACACGTTAGACAGTAAGTCTGTGCTCCCCTGTGGATATCCTTCCACTATCAAATCAACACAACACAGAAGTGTGAACCAGCTTTTTACATCTGCCGAGTCTCAAAGGGTCTGACTTTAGTGAGGTTTCTCAGACGGAAGAAGGTTAATTTTCTCACCACATTGATGTAAAATTCAACAGTCATTTCAAAATGCATGATCTGTAACTAATGTGTTGATAGGGTGCTGCTTTGAGGAATTTTAAAATCCATACTCATGTATTTAGGATTACAATAATCAATCAGTACAAAGTATGATCTTCAGAGAGATCTACTTCTGAAGAAAAAATGATAAGAATCTGCAATAATGGAACAAAATGCATATCAATATTACCACATCACATCTTCTGTGGGCATCATTGTGAATATTACATTTCATTGTTTACCCCAGAATTTACACAAGCTGGATTTCACACACTCTCCCTCTTCCTGGCAGTTAGTATCTCAAGACATTCTTGTCATCTTACCACAAACCACTGCACCCAACAGTGAGGAAGTAAACCTCAGCCGGCCTATATGTTGAACTGCTTAGCATGTAGAAGCCGTATACATACATATACACAGTGCATGTGTGTGTGTGTGTCTGAGCGGGGATTCCCGTCTGCCATCAGACACTTTGATCTTATAGAACAGTCTGTCTTGGTTGCTGTCTATCTGATTCAAAATGCAAACTGTTTCTCAGTACTGATAATACAGGTGACTTCAGAGAAATATTGAACATTTTTGCAAATTCCCACCCAATATTGTTTGTGCTGTGAGAAAGAGTATTGTGTTCTTAAATTGCTCCTTTGGTTCATAGAAATATCAGGCAGAAGTCAACTCTGGACTGATGATACAAAGACATCTTGGAGTCTTTAAACTGAATAGAAAACTACAGTTTTGTTAACGCAGCTCTTCTTTGGGGTTTGTCTTCCTTATAGACAGCAGACAGGACTCGGCCCTGAACCTCACCACCAACGGCACAAGCAGCATCAGCATGTCAGTGGAGCTCAACGGAGTGGTGTACGCTGGTGAGTGTCGCCGTCATGTAACACAGGAAGTTTAATTTAATATATAAACAGGAACTCATTGAGTTGATCAGCATTATTTTGTATCATTATTTCACATTTTCCTAGAGTAAGATAAGAAGACACTTTCATGTCTGTGTGTTAAGCCCGGAGCTACAGTAACTAGCTTAGCATAAAGACTGAAAACAGGGGGAAACATCTAGCCTTGTTTCATTTTAGCCTTGTAAAATGAACAGTTTGTGGTTTTAGCGGGAGTGACACGATGTAACCAATTGGTGCTAGCTCTGTATCTGTACTTGTCCTTTAAGCTTTATTTTAAAATGGAGATGAAATTAAACAGGTATACTTTGTATTCTAACCTTCATTTGTGTGTATCTGGTTTCTTTCCTTTCCAGGTGTTCTTTTTGCTCAGGCAGCAGCAGGGTCGGCTTTGTCCGGTGCGGTCGGATCGTCCGTCTCCAACAAGACGGTCAGCAGTCGTGTGGCTCCACAGCAGCAGCACACACCTACCTCAACCTCCAGCAATCAGTTGTCTTAACAAACCCACAGCCTTTCCCCTGTATTTTATTTTATTTTTTTTATTTCCACGCTAAGTAAAGCCAAAAATCAACCTCATTTTCTACATAATCTATGCCAAAAAGAGAAGAACCACAAACTGTACAGAAAGGCACAAACTGAAGCTCAGTTACACTATCTCAGGTTTTCTCTCAGCAACTCACCTCTTTTGTTCTTCATAGCCAAAATGATTTCGGAAAAAAAAAGATAAAATAACATCTCAACTGAGAGCCAGTATATGCTAAACAAACATGCACAACCTGTGAATTATTTATTTCTGCATAGATGTACAGAACAAAAGAGAAGTAAATAACAAGGAAAGGCAATGCACTGTTTACACTCAAACACAGCTACTGATTGACAGCAATGTTTTATTCTCTCGGGGAGAGATTTTTTTTTTGTTTTATTTTACCTTTTCATTGTTATTATTGTTATTATCTTTACTGTGTTTTATCATTTAAATCTTTAATAATCCTCTCACTGCAGGACAAATATATATATTTAGAGTTCTATAAAAAAAAAAAAAAAGAAAGTATGAATTTTCTCTATTTTTAATCAGAAAAGCTTTAAAGGTATATGTTGTTTCGTCAGGGCATATAACAATGTACCGTTGTGACCTCATTCTGTGTAAAACCGTATTCACATGGCAGCCATTTTGGATCTATATTTGGAAGAGCCCGTTGCAGGTCTGCGCTCCTGTTGTGTACCGACGTACACATCACATCAGTGCCACAGATTCTCCAGTGAAATGTAAAGCAACTGGTTCTCAATCTGCAGGAATATTGGTTCATTTTTTCATACATTTGATCCATTATTTATTGACCACCAGAGTCTCGGTGATAGATTTAACTAGAATGCTACGTAGCTGCAAGTTCAAGCGGTTGTTGTGGTTGTTCTTCCTGAGACAGCTGGCAAAGTCTAAAATCCTCACCTGCTTGTTGACATTAGGCCAGTTCAATGTATATCTGTGCCAATCTTGCAGGTTTTTCGTCAAGCTTATGTTAAAAAATTGCTGTTTTGTAAGAGGAAAGTCAGTTGTGCAGATGGGAAAATGAAATAAAACTTTTCTTAGGAGATTGTTTTTATTCTCCTTGCTGCACCTCTACATGCTGGCCTTTCTGAGCCTCGGCAGCATCCACACCGACTGTTGCTGTTTGGGGTTCAGACTGTATGTGAATATTACACGTTTTCGATTGTTCTCAGGTGTCCGTCTGCTCATCGCGTTGTACAATATCTTGACAGAGCAATGCTTTTCAACATCCTTCTCTGTGGAAAGACAATTTTCATCTTTTTTTTGTTTCTAACTTGGCCTTCTAGTCAAGTGATTGTCTTCAGGTCAGATGCATGCCTGTGTTTGTAGATAAAGCCCTTCAGCGATCAGGAGTGAGGCAGGAAATGTTGATTTCCTGACTGTCATGGATTATCAGGTGTCAGGAGACGCTTTCTGAGCTTCAGAAACTTGAAAGTTATTTCAGCTCATATCTGATGTTCTTTTGTTGTGGTTCTTTTGTATTATAGATTACAGATGCTTTTATTTTTTCGTTTCCGCTTTGTGTTTTGCATGATTTAGTGCTTCTTCTGATCCAAGTGCTTCTTATCCTATGCTGTGACAAGGACCGGGTCACCTTGAGACTAGCTGTCAGGGACATAACAGAGAATGTCTTGTGATCCTCTGACTGTTTTTAGATGTTGCTTAATCTGGGCTTTTGACAATGTGATCTCAGAGGTAATCATAGCTGCGGCTGAGCGCTCGCCTGTGTCTTAGTGTTTGTACGGACACTCACTGCAGGTAGATGTTTAAATAGTTAAGTCAGCCCCAGTGGGGATACCATATCAATAACGTGTCATTGTGTTTCTGCATTGTGAGGTAGATCAATCATTCAGCTTTTTGAACTTTAACCTGTGTTACCTCTCTGGACTGTTAAAGATTGTTACTCTGCCCTGCCCCCCCTACGCAAAGCAGCCTCATTCCTACTGACGTTAGGAAGTAAATCAGGCTTTGTAAATGGGTTCTGTTCTGAGGCCTTAACACAGCAGGAGATGACCAGAGAGCCAGCAGTACATCAGTCTAATCAGTTTTTACTGTTCCAGTCAAATATCACCAGATGGCTGTCGCGGCTTTGATTCTATTTTCGCCTCTCGGTGGGAAATCACCACCAGCTGCACCTCAAACACTGGTCAGTTTTGAAAGGTACTCTTTCTAAACGGACAGCCAACAACTCTCATTCAAAGACACGTTCTTAAAGTTTAGTAAAATAGTGAGAAGGGATCTGTCCAGCCTCACTTGTTTTATTACTTCCTCGAAAAAAAAAGTGGCGCTTTTGTTGGATTTTAAAAGGTTTCTCAGAGGCCGAACTTGAAGCAAAGACAGGATCTCATTTGTCGAGAGAAGCCGCTAATTCACTCACAGACCCACTTATTCACATTTGGTAGACAGCTGACTCTCCACAAGGGGCGTGCTGCTGATGCATTATCAGACCACTTCAATGCATGACAACCTGCGCCACCTACAGGCAAGAAAAGTAACGGCAGCAGTTTTGACTTGTAGATGTGTTGATGTCCCCACCTGCAGGCAGTGAGTGCTACTGCTTCACTTTTATGTCTTCATAGTTGCTGTTTTCTTTGTGTGACGTTGACTGAAAGCTTTTTTTCATTACCCCTGAGCTTCCTCCGGCACTTGTAGATCATTTTGATAGGCCAGCTTGCTTGTTTTGAGCCTTTAAAATGATAACTACAAAACCTCAAACACTCAGATAGAGCCGTGACAAAAGGAAAGAAAATTGCAGTTGTAACAGTTATTGCCTATAGGTGGCACTAGTGTCAAAACAACAGCAACAGATATTACTCTCCTGAGCTAAAGGTGGCACCGGTTGGCTTCTGCTGGCTCTATACCTGGACACAGTTTGAACTTGATCAAGGCTAAGCAGCAAAGCAGGACTAGACTGCGTGGTTTTCTCTTCATAACCTCTGCATTTTCTCACTGGGTGTCTGATGCTACTCACAAACCACAGCTCTTTGGCTCCGACCACCTACGTGTAACTCAACCCATGAAATAGTTTATATGTCTGAGAAACATTTGCAGAAGTCATTTTACAGATATAGAGGAGGTGATGCTAGCAACATATATCGTTTATGTGGGGAAGAGCTAGTTGTTTTGCAGATGTTGCTTCAGTCCAGCAGACTTTACAATGTGAATGGCATTCATGCAGTTTTGATGCAGTCTGATTTCAAGACTTCTCCTAACTGCTGCTCTTAAAATTGTCTCTACAGTAATGGTTATATGTTATGCTAATGTATCCGTTTATAGGCCATAACTAGGACAAAAAGATATCAGTGAAAGCAGCTGTGAATTTAATAAATCACAATGTAAAAGGATGTTTTTACTCGGTCAGTTTGGTGACATACAGAAAGCCTGGCATGCCTCTCTCTCTCTCTCTCTGTCTGTCTTCATGAGTAGCAGATGTCACAGTTGCTGGTAATGGCTGACAATCAAATAGAGACATACTGTGGCTGAAAGCATTCGTTTTTTGGGGGGGGGGAGGATTGCTGGAGAAAGCAGAGCTCAATCAATACTGATCTAAAGGATCAACATTGCTTTTTTAGAGTTGACCCTGTGACCTTTTGGCCCCTGAGGCAACATTCAAGCACCTGCCCCCTTCAATGGATCCATGTTTATTGTATATATCCATCGACCGGCTTTGTGAGATATTTGCATTTGAATAGTGGAGGTACTGCAGCTCTCGTGCTCTCACTTCAGGGAAGGTTTTTAATTGCGTGGTAGTGACAATTAGGAGACGTTATGAGAACACTGTATACCTCCAAACACTCATTGTGGTTGAAGGGACATCCCTCTAACTACAATCGAGCCTCGTTTCTACCTCAAGAACTAATAAAGCAGATTGCCTTGCTTCAGACTGTTGAAGGTTGTGGTCAAGCAGGAAAACCTCATCAAAAATGTTGCTGATGCAGGTTCATAAAGACTTTGAGTATGAAAGAGATTGTAAGGACCACAGACAATCAGATATCACCTTTGTTTATGCAAGGGGAACCTGGGATCATTGAGGGTTCTGTTCAAGCTTCAATGTCTTCACTAAGAGCTCCCCTCAGTGGAAGGTTTTTGTTATGACGCACAATCAGTTCAGATTCCCTAAATGGAGATGCAAACAGGTCTGAGCTAAGACTGCAAACATTCAGTGTCCTTCAATCTGAGCATTTACTGCAAATGAATGAACTTTCAGTGTTCATTTCCCCCCAGTGTTTCCAGAGGGTGTTCCTTGATCCTCCACTGAACCCAGACTCGATCGCTGTTCGATGCATTCACTTCCAGGATTAATTTACTTATTAAAAACAGTAAACAGTAAATATTCAAACTTGCCTTGCTCGTTTCTCTGTAGCTGTGGTCAGGCAGGTTCCTCTTTATTGAAAGAAACATTGGAGCAATGGTAGCGGTGAAAACTGCATCAGTCTTAACTCTGCATGAAACCAGAGGTTGTTTTGAGTTTCTAGCAGGTTTTTGGTTCAGACAGGTTCTTTTTCTGAATGCTACCAGCTGCTTTTTATGTGTCTGTTTGTTGTCATCGTGAGATAGACGATGCTCACTCAAGACTTTGTGTCTGCGGTTATCTCTGCTTTTTTTTCTGTCAAAGTTATATTAATGTTGTGTGGTAATGCAGTTTTAAATCTTGGGTTGATTTCTAAAGTATGCTTGTTTGGTGCATTTATGTGCTGTTGTACAGATCAGAAAACAATGACTCTGCTCGACTCATTTTCATCACATTCTTAATGCATTTTGTTTGTCTTGGAGTTTGATTTCCTGACAAGGAAGGAAGTAAATGTAGTGATTTTCAGGGGCTGACTCCCAATCAGCACAAACCCTCGGAGTCTCTTGTGGTCGGCTTGCTTGCTCTGTGCTATAACATTCAAATGTTTACCTTGAAATATTGCTGCTTTCACTTCCACCACAGCCGTAGCTAAAGAACCACTTGAAATCTTATCCAGAGTGTCTTTCTTGGAAAATTGACTCAGACACCTGTTCCCATGTTGCTGACGTGGAAATTCTTTACCATTTACGGGTTAAGGTGCATGTGGGGTTTAAGGGCTTTTGACTGAACTTCACCACAGACTTTCCCTCCATCAGGGGGACAGTGGACAAGGAAAATGAGAATTAACAAGATGCCTTCTGCTGTGACAATTGTTGTATGAATTAACCTGTATTACAAAGATTCATTAAATATAATATTTCTGAAATATGGCTGTTTAGGGCTGTGAATTATATCATGTTCATATTGTTTATTTGCTTCTTTCTTTTTTTTTTTAAAATATGCTGTAGCAACACCGGCACACTGAGATTACATTAAGAGCAGATTCATTAATATAGCGATGATAATGATTATTTTACAGATGCATGTGAAGTGCGTGTTGGCTTTGCGTGTCTTCAAGTTAACTTCAGAACTGAAACAAGGCTCTTGTCTCTTACAAGTTCTCAGGAAAATCTACCTCTACCTCCAGTTTGATGTATTTAACACAGTTACAGTTTAGTGGGTACACAAAGAGGGAGTGGGAGTTGGCACCAGGGTCTGAAATTGACTCCAACATACCAGTATTGGTTAGTGCTTAAGATTAGTTACAATCATGTGAGCTTGTATTGAAAGTATGGTGGTGTATTCATATCATTATCTCAACTGGAAACAAATAAAAATACTCTCTGCATGTATATTTATCACCCTGGTAAGTGACGGAGAGGTTTATTTTGGACTCTGGGGTGTCTTTCTCCCTCTCTCTGTGTTACAGGTTAGTTCGAGCATCAACAGGGAACCTCCAGCTCAACAGCTACTACTTAGTACTACAACAAGTGCTGCTTCTAGCACCACTGTTAGTACTATGAGTGGCTTTTCAGTCTTTTTTTTATTATTATTAATGTGTGCTTATTCCTCCTTTTTCTATCAATAACTGATTTTTTTTAATGAATGGGATGTCTACCAGTAACCACAGTAACAGTGAAGTGGCAGCGGGAAATGCATCTGTTTTTGTTTTCTTTGTTTTTGAAGGGTGAAGAGCTATTCTTGTCTATTTACTCAATATGTGTTTGTGTGAATACTTTTATTTTGAATCTGAAATTAATAAAATATCACCTTTCTTAAATGTTACCAGAGTTTTGGATGTTTTTTTTTAATGTATCCTAAGATAAGTTATATGAAATATGTTCCATCCTTTTTAATGGGATAGCTCAGTCTTTATTTAAAATGTGTTTATTATATTGATGCTGCCCCCAAAAAGTGCTTAAAGCTCAACATCAGCCTTTTTACAAATTATTTTAGTTAACAGGCCTGAAACTTGTAGCAGTTTCTTCTGCATAATGAGGCAGTCAATTTTACGGGGAATCCAGAAGTTACCTTTATTAACTTATTCTTTTAATTGTCTTATAGTTTAATTTATTTAAAAGTACAATATTTGCCCTTGAATTGTAGTGTATTAAAAGTATAAAGTAGCCCAAAATCGAAATACTACAAGTAAACCAAAATTGTACTTAGATTAAGTAGGCCAACAGTATTTGAGTAAATGTACTTACTTTCCACCACTGCTAAAATTGCTAATTGATCTGAATACTTTTTCTACCACTGTTAAAAGAAGTCTTTGTTGACTACAGGTTAGTGCAATACAAAGTTATGTATATTGACAATAGTCTACTTAATTGAGATAATGTATATTTTTGTCAACTGATAACATGTGATCTAGGATTTTCACTGGTATTTTTACTGTCATGTTCATCTATTTATTCATTTTAAATAAACGAGATGTTGAAGTAAATGAGCATTTAAAACAAAGTTTCTGTGTTGGTCTCTCGATGATGGCCCGAGTCTCGCGGTGACGCTGGGGCTTTCTGAAGCACCGCCCAACAATGGTGTCTGCGGTGGTGAACCTATCGCACCCCGGCAGTTTTAAATGATTCGAGTTGAGGGGGGCGGTGCTAAACAAACTGTTCTACTGAAGCGAGCCTGGTGGAGGAAAGAAGAAGAAGAAGAGCAAAGTACAGGATTTAGAGAAAGTAGCTTCATCACAGTAGAGTGGTTCGTGTGTTGATGTTTTTACAGGTCCCACTTGAAGATAAAAAATGAGACTTAGGTCTCAAAAAACCGTTGACGTTACAGCTTGTTTGGAAACGCCGCGAAGCAACCGCCGACGGTCCAACAAAGCGACGCCGATAAAAGATGTTGTATCGGGGACAGAAAGCCCTCTTCTAACCCAGGTAACACACGACCCTTTACTAACATTAGTTTCTCAATCAGTGGACTTATAACAGCCCCACATAGGTTCGTTAAAACAATACACATCGTGTACTAAATTGCCGGATTTAGTAGTATAAGTAGCCTCGTTTCAGTGTTCTGATCTGATTATAATGCTACGGACGTTAGCCAGTGGTGAAACTAAACGGTAGCGTCGGACGGCGTCGCTAACGTTAGCTAGCAGCTGCTGTGTGTGATGTTACACGTGCTTGGGTACATATGCGCGTGCCCCAGAGGTAAACTCGCGACCACCGCTCATACATGCTGTCATCATACGGTGGTTACAGTTGATCCCGACAGAAGCAAAGCCATGACCCGTCGGTTCCCCCTGAAGGGAACACTGTTAGCACTGCTAGCACTGTTAGCTATCATGAGAGCCGTTTAGAGGCAATCGAAATGCTCCCAATCTCGGATCTTGCTCCTCGTTACAACGTAAATGTCAACGGAATGTAATAGACAAAGCAATACAGTCGTATCCAACACGTGGTTTAAAATCCTTCAATGGATGCTTTAAGCGTTCAACATTTAGACAACACCAGACCTTAGCGTCTCCCCCTGTGATGCTTTTACATACGGTTCAGATGCAGCTGTGTGACGTGGTGTCTGACAGTGTATTGGTGCTGCAGTAGAGGATTAAACAGCCCAGTTGCATGTAAGAGGGTCCTGGTAAAAGTAGGTCAGTAGACTCATGCATGCAGACAAACAAACAGGACTCCAGCAATGTGTGCTTGCTGTTTTAGGTCATTTTGTTTATGGCTCGCATGCGGTCATTTCCTTTTGTTGTGACTGTATCCGAAAAAGGCAAATAGAAAAACAGACACAATCATATAGTGCACAATCTGGGGCTTTTTGCTATGCATTGTTGATATGCCACTATAGTACCTTGTTGGCATTTTAACTCGGAAACAGATCTGCGTTGTTTGTTGTTGTTGTGCCGTTTGTCTTTTTTGTGTCTGTTTTCCATTTCAATAATAGCACAGTCATGTAGTATTCATGTTGCTGTTTGTCTGTTTCAAATGCTCAGGATTAATGCATAATGTAGCTCAACGTCTGTGCAAATCAGTACACTTACCGAGGCAGTGAGTGGCTGTAGTATTCCTGCTTCTTTAAAGATTATTATGGTATTTTAGGCAGATGTGTTCCACTTCAGTTACACAGACATTTGGACGCATTTCCGAAGCCAATCTTACAATTTGTACACTGTAAGATAAATTAATTTTGAGTTATTCTCATTATTCCCCCAACTGTAGCGAAACAATAGGACTTTGGGCATTGCTGTGCTTGATAAAAGACCTCTTAGAGCAGCAATTATGGTGGTGTTTGGTCTTTTAGTCCTAATATGTCTTGACAATCACACTTCTAGTTTAAAAAAAATAAAAAATAAACTTTTTGTACGGTGTAGGATAAAGAGACCTTGGACGATGACTCCCACCACTCGGATGACGAAATCCCCACAATGACGAGGCGACCACTGCCCCGTGGCCGGGCAAGGAAGAGAGCCATCGCTGTTGAGGACAGAGAACCTGGTATGTTTTTAATATGGGCTTTCTTCCTGAATATGAATTCCTTAAACTGTCCACTGCTCTTCTTTTTATATTTTCTGACTGATTGTCTTCTTGTGGTCTAGATTTGTCATTCAAGACTCCGATCAGGCCCATCATGCGCCATGAACGCATACTGTCGGAGATCGACCCGGTGTCTCCTCGCAATACAACAGCCAGAAACATCTACTCGCCCATCGTGCGTTTCCTCACACCCACCAAAGAGAGTGAGTACAGCTACTGTCACTGCAAGTCTCCGTTCTACAGAAGGCTTGCAGTGCCTTAATCAGACTGAGCTTACATGAATGCAAGACCTCAACATTGAGAACAGACCCGGGACAAAGTACCGAAGAGCTTCCCATCATTAAGACAATGTGGAGTTTATTAAATATGGCAAACATTTGCTGGAAGTAATAAGTGTTCCTGTTACAGTTTGTACATTTTGTTGATTTTTTTGTGTCCAGATGGGAAGCGTGCTGGAAGCAGTGTGATGATGAGCCCAGAACAAGGCGTGTTTGGTTTTGGCTCCATTGACCTTCTGGCTGGAGAAGAGGATGATGAGATCTTCAATCCGTAAGTATAAAGCCTCTTTCAACCATATACCCCTTTATGGTAATTCAGCAACCCTGCACCCCACTAGATCATATCTTTATCTACTTTTTCATAAAGTTAACAGAGACTAGTACTTTAAATAAAAATGTAGCGGTGTTGTTATGCAAGTGTTGCTCCATAAATTAATGTTGTTAGCGATTCTTTCTATTTCTAAAAGCATTATTGTCTTTTCCAGCTTCACGTTCATCAAGAACATACAGTCGCAGTCTCAGCATTCCCAACCCCAACTCAGAGATATTCCCCCCAAGACCAGGAGCACCCCAGAGGCCACGCTGGTGGTCGACCTGGTGAGTATCCTGCTCTCACGCATGGGCACAAGTCAGATACAGTCGGGGCCATACGTATTTGGACGGTGACACAATTTTTCTAATTTTGCCTCTTTACACGACTCCAATGGATTTGAAATGAAGCAGTCAATATGTGGTTGAAGTGGAGACTTTCAGCTTTAATTCACCGGGTATAACAAAAATATCACATTAACCGTTTAGGAATTAAAGCCATTTTAACAAAATCCCCCCATTTTCAGAGGTGCACAAGTGATTGAAAAATTGTCTAACGTTTTCATGGCCATGTATGGCTGCCAATGGAACTGGGTCACTGGTGTTTATTGATTATGTCACAGCTGATATCGGGATGAGTTCTGAGGTGTAAATGGACTGTACTTGTATAGCGCTTTTCTAGTCCTTGCGACCACTTTTGGAAATTTGGGGTTAAGTGTCTTGCACACAACGACATGCGACTAGCGGAGCCGGGGATCGAACCTCTGATTGAAGGACGACCCTGCTCTCCACTGAGCCACACAATAATCCGTTTTTAAAATAATTTAACACTGCCTCCCGTTTAGTATTTGGTGTTGGGTTTTAATGTGAAATAAACTGAAGTCACATTGATTTACGTCCTTCTAGGAGGAGACCCTGATGTTCGGCTCTCTGAATGTGATCGAGGAAGCGGAGTACACTTTCCACACAGCTTTCCAGGACCATCAGTACAAGGTGACCCCTCACTGCACGCTTCTGACTCTCACGCACACTGAGCTGATGATCCCAGGTGGAAGAAAAGAGTGGAAAGATGATTGACCGATTCTTTCGGTGTGTTAGTCCTCTTCAGTGAGGGACGACAGCAAGCAGGAGATATGAGGAAATCTAGTCTTAATCTGGAGAAATACCAGAACTAACAATAACACACTCGTCTCCACCATGTTGTCTCTTTATTTCATTCAGTTATCTGTGATTTAAAGATGGTTTAACATGTTAACATTAACAGCCAACTGTTTATGGTTCAGTGCTGCAGTGAAGTGCAAAAAAAATACTTGTTTTCTGAATCCAGATTAAGTGAACTAGTTGACCGTTTTAGATAATGGAATAGGAACTGCGTCTGTATGAACGTGTTACTTTATTCTGTTCTCCTCCCCCTCATCAACAGGTGTACATGATCCTACGGCCACACGTCAAAGAGTTCCTGCAGTCCATGGCAAAGACCTATGAGGTAGAGTTTGAGTTACTCTGATATCAAATGAAACTGTCTGGTCTTTTAATGATGCATTTGGTTCTGGACCAGTTCTGTCCACAGTATGTTTGTTGTTTTATTGACTCAATAGTGACTCAGCTCATATTTAGTTTTATAGTTCACATTGGTGAATCAATGAAACAGATAGAAAAGATGAAACTCTTGAATCGGATGTGATATGAAAACATAATAGATTTTATTTTTAGGCCATATCACCATGCTCTACCATCCCCTTTAATTAGTTTTCATCTGAACCAATATATTTAAATTTTTTCTTTCTTTCTATATTAAAACAAAATGTAGTCTTTGTCTGGTTGTGTGGAATCTCTTCCAGCTGTTGTTTTGTGTTCTGTTCCAGCTGTTTGTTTACACATGTGCCAAGAAGGAATATGCTGAGAAGATACTGGACATCCTGGACCCTCAGAGAAAACTGTTTCGGTATGTCTCCATAAGATCCGCTTCCACTTGTGTTTCATAAACTCTTTGCTCGACCGCAGAGACGTGCACTCTTGTCAGCTTCATCGGGCTCAGTGTTGGCCTGCTGCTGACCCGTCTGTGAGCAGCACACTGACCTCCTGACGCTGCTCAGAGATGTTACGCGGTCTGTTGGTGGGTTAGTCGGTCACTCTGTGATGTCTGACAGTGTGAGGGGTTTAGCTCCAGAGTGACTTATAATGGTGAGGACAGTAGAGTTCAGCTTTCCTTCTGGCTTCACGTTGTTGATGTCAAATAGACGGGATGAGCAGACGATCGACAGTAAACGCGGGTGTGCTGCCTGTATCATGACATGCTCCTCAAACTTCGCTCTCATTGAGAGCACCTATGTTCCATATTACAATTCATCAAATGACGGTGCTTGGTTCACAGAAACGTGTGTGAACATGTTGATGACTTGTCTTACAGACATCGCCTGTATCAGGACGACTGCGCCTGTGTTCTCGGCCACTACATCAAAGATCTCGGCGTTCTCGGGAGGGATCTCGCCAAGACGGTTGTTCTGGACAACGCACCCCACACGTACCCGTATCACGTAAGCACGGCGACTTTTGGATGCTGGTTTGAAATGTAATGCTGCGTCATTATTGTATGGTGATATTCTACAGTTTTGTTATTATCAGCACATCCAATGAAAGGACCAAAGTCATCAACGTGTTCATCCATCTCTTCAAAAAAATGGGATGCAAATATAATATCTTGGTTGACAATAATACAAATATAGACTTTCATCAGACTTGTCTTTGAATAACATCAAAGATATTTTCTTTTGTTCCTCCGTGTTTGTAATCAGATGATGGTCAGATATTATCTTGCAATTGCGACTACACTGTGACACACTTACATCGTCGTTTGTATTCATTGAAGTCTTTTGGTGTTTTTGCAGCTGATGAACACCATTCCCATCAAGAGCTGGTCCGGAGAGTCGGAGGACCGAGAACTCCAGAAGCTCGTCCCCTACATGGAGAAGCTGTCTGCAGCGGTATGTCTGTCATTTTATCAGCTTCTATGATTACTACATATCACAAGTATTAGATTGTAGATTGCTGCCTCTGTGTCTTTTTTTTTTTTTAATCCTATGAGTTCTGGGATTTAAGTAAGTACCTTATGAAACAGATCGGGTATTGGCCGTAATGTGACTGACCCGTGTTAAATACAGGGGTTAACTGTACTACTTGCTCACTCGGCCACAGCGAGCCACCGACTCAGTTCTTGGTGCTACAGCAACCGCTGGCCACTTGTTACCTGACATAAAACCAGGTTTACAGATCATTAGAGCCATCCATTAATCAACTAATAGTTGCAGCTCCAACATGTGGACCAAGCTATTCCTTTAGAAAATAATCAGTAGATTAATGGATACTGAAGGTAATTGTTAGTTGCAGCCCTACAGATTTAAGATTTGGGAGAAAGACAGCACTGTTATCGGATACGTAATCGTATTAGAAAACATCCTAAGTTGGAATATCTGAATCAACAAGAAAAACTTTGACTCTTAAAATATACTTGAGTATCAAAAGTATTTGCAGGGTTAAAGAACTGAGCCATTAATACGTGTGTTTCAGTGTAACGTTGTACTTGTTTCAGGACTATAGTTTGAAGTGTTTGTACATCATCGGTGCAGCCTGTACATGTTTCAGTCAGCTGTGAATAAAGCGGCTGATTATCTGCTGCAGCATCTGCGGTCTTTCCTCCCCGGTTTCATCATTCACTTCCAATATCTCCTGTTGTGTTTTTTCAGGAGGATTTTCGGGAGGTGCTGAAGAAGAGGAAGGACCACTTCCACAGGCTGCTGTCGGAGGACTAACAGGACCCCCCCATCCCCCGCCCTCACTTTAACTACTTTGTGACTTTCACGGCTCGTGTTTGCTTTCTTAATGCTTTGGCCAAAAGCAGAATCCAGTAAGAACTAGCTAACCTTTGTGGTGGACCTGCTCTCCCTCCTTTCTCCTCCCCGATGACTTCAAAAGACAGAGCGTCGGTATTTCAAACATGCTGCTGGTCGTTTGTTACTGAAACCCTGTTTCTCCAAGACTCATTCCACAGGGCAATAAACTGTTTATATTTACAAGAAAAAACTTTATAGTCAAGATCTTTTTAATTTATTGATTATATTGCTAATCCACGGCTGTTATTTCTGTATATTTTAGATATGCTTTTTTTTTTTTTTTTGTCTGCAACTCATGGATAATAAATCGGAAAATAAAGCACTTCTCTCAGTCATATTGTCTTTCTGTCGCATGTAATCTGTTTCAGTTTAGTGAAACGGTATTTGATTTAATACTAGATCTACGTTTCTCACCATGTGAGGTGAGCAGTGTGTCATGAAAGCTGCTTCACAGTGATGTAGAGGAAGATGACGTGCACAGCTATGGATATTGTCAGTGTTGCAGCACAATGAAATCATGTTTGTTTTATCCTGTCACTGTTTAAAATGATATAATACGTTTTCCACAAGACTGCCTGATCCTGGTCAACGTCCTGTCTGCTGGTGTGTTTCATCAAAGTCGGGTGTTATTGTTTGTCTTTTGGGACGTCTTCACTGGGTTTTCAGTGGTGTTTCTGTGGTGCAGTTATTTTATTTTTCTAAAATAATGCTGTTCCTGCTGCTGAGCAAATACAACTCTTCACTTCCTGTGCAGCAGGAAAGAGTCACCAGTGTGTCGGGGTTTAAAAGAACAAATGGAAAAGATGTGTAGAATCGGTGGGATCCCTTTCAGAGATTACAGTTCAATGTATTAATAAAGAAATATTGCGATCATATTAAACTCATCTGCGTGCCTCAGATTTTTGATCTAAAACTGGCATCTCTGATAGATACTCTAAAAACTGCTTAATAAGACAAAAAGGTTTAATTTGTTGAGAGAAAATTAAATCAGCAATTTAAGTTTTATTAGTATATTACAGAAATACCCAAACAAAGCTATATTATATGATGGCAGTATTATATGTATGTTATATGAATTTAGTGATACCAAAATAAATAAACTGATTATTTCTTCAGTTAATGAATTGTTTTGAAATAAAATCTTACTAAATGATGTGGCCTTATGTGACCTGTTCAAGTAGTATTTTATTTGGTCCAATACACTAATATACTTTATCTAGAGCAAATGTTTGTATTTATGCTTTCAGACTTTAAATTACTGACTTAAACTATTAAGCCATTATAAAATGAGTTGCTGATTAATAAGCTATCAATCGACTAATCATTTCAATAGGCCTATAAATGTATTATGTAACCAGCCATTAATAAATAATACAAATGTGTATATGTAAATAAGTAAACAAAGGGGCCGCATGTTCACGTATTTCACAGTAGATATAATCTTCCTGTGAACATCTTGTAGTTCATTAATGAGATAATAGTAATGGATCCAGGACTTAAACAGTGCAGTAAAGTCATTACGCAGTAGCACACACTATCACCCTGTGTGCGTATTACGGGAGTACTGAGGTTTAGTTTGAGTGTAAATGTTTACTGTCCTGTTTCGCTAAACTCGTGTTTGTGACGAATGTGATTGTTAATGTTGAATGTGGAGGTAAACTGAGACAAAGTGCCTCCTCCTCTTCCTCCTCTGGCTTTATTTGCTCCATATGGTGTTGGACATGGTACCCAGGAAAGAAAGAAAAAAACTCTTTTGTGGGCGGAGGAAAATCCTTGTATTTTGTCCGTCCTGAAATTTGATTCAGAAGTTCAGGATCCTGGAAGACAAAAAGCAAACGGAGGGGGAGGGAAGAAAGGCAGAGAAGGACGGAGAGGTTGTTTTTTTTACTGCGAGAAGAGTAAACTCACCAAATACTCTGTAACCTCCGACTAAAGTAAGTAAATGTATACGCGGCATGTTTCTACTTGAATAAAGCGTTCCACCAGCATTTCATTGAGCTAAATTAATTCACATCTGTGTCTGAAATCTGATTGTTAACTGTTGTAATTGCTGCTGAATGGCCTCAGAATATAAGGTTTCAGCGCTGCTATTTGAGAAAGACTTGTGTGTCCTTTACGCGCACATTCATGCGGGCGCGTTGGGTTTATTTATCATCAAATTGGGTAATTCCTGCAGCCGCTGTACTAAACCACTTTACTTGATTCGTAGAAGAGTAATTGTTAAAATAAATGATTGCTCAGCATCGGGAGAAAGGTCATTTTTCAGCGGGGAGTAGGAGCACATTGCCCCCTACGCGTGTGTCCACAGCCACGATAAACTCCACTTATATTTATTTTCCTCCGACCCAAAAGCCCGACGAGTCCTAATTTGCGCTCTACACATGGTAAAGTCCCCATTTGTTTGGAGAAACATCCCCGCCACAGATTTGCGTGCCGATTCTGCGGCACGGTTGGAAGTGCGCCAAAAACATCCAGAAGAAAATGCTCCAAACTCAGTCTGCAGATGTTAATGAAAACCTCTGAAATTCACCATGCAGTTCAAATACCGGCAGATAGGTGTTATTCATCAGACGCTTCTGTAGTAATCACCCTCCTAGAAGTATATTTAGCGTTTTTATATTGGAGCCTAAAAGTAACCATAGTGGTAAAATAAGTATTCGGACCATCTACTTCAGTAAAAGCATACTATAAAATACTCCATAGCAAGTAAAAGTCCTGCATTTAAATTTAAATTTGTATTGGCAACAAAATGTAGCTAGGTGTAAAGAGTTAAAGTACTCATTATGCAGGATGTCAACTGTCAGTGTTGAATTGTTAAATTATTTTACTTTTCTGTTGTAGTTAGTCGAGATGAAGCTAGTATTAAAACTGTTTCATGTACTTTTAATAAACTAATCACATGTTTATTATCTGAAAAGTTACTTCAGTTTACAACAAAAACTGACGTAAATGTACTTAGATACTTCCCACTGCTGGTAATAAATATAGGTCTCATTATCTTCATTAAATAAAATGTATTGTATATTTTCCAATGGGAAATCCCAGTAATATTTTAGAATTAACTTATTTTGCCCTGTTGTGTGACATAATCCTCTTTATGTTATTTCTAATCAGCTGTCTGCTGTTACAGTGCAGGAGCCCCTTAAGGGGCCCATGATGAATCTGAGGGAACGATCAAGTAAACATATATATATTACAGAAACTAATTTATTTCATCCCATTCATCTATGTTTTCTATTGTCTTGTGAAATACTGCATACTTTCACTTCCTTAGGCCTATAAACATACTTTAAATTAGAAATTAAATATCGGATACAGTGACCTCTCCATGCCCCTAGACATGTAAACATAAGTTAAATACTGGATACTTCAAACTTTTTAGACCTTAAAACTCCTTAAAATCCTGGAAGACAAATATCACTGTTTACACACTGAGGTCATAACCTGAGATACGGGGTCACAAGCTGTAAAGGTTGGGAACCACTGTGCTAAAATACTGCTCCATCACATAGCTGCATGTAGGGGATTAGATATTAGAAACACTAAGGTCATGAATTTCTGGGTTTA
Source organism: Anarhichas minor (assembly GCF_050575085.1). NCBI lineage: Eukaryota > Metazoa > Chordata > Actinopteri > Perciformes > Anarhichadidae > Anarhichas > Anarhichas minor. The sequence continues at coordinate 12,294,631 of NW_027466456.1, forward strand.
AATTCTGGTGGAGAGATATTACTTTAAATATAACTGAAATGTGTCTGCAGCGTCAAGTATGAAAACGTGACAAGTATCGAAAGTTTGTGGCTTTAAAGAAGGTAACATTTCTACCTTGGCCCATAATGAAAATAAGAAAAGCTTTTTATTCAACATTGAGTCATTTAGCAGTTTGATACGTTTAGTTAAAGAAAAAGTTCAACAATTTGGGTATGCTTATTCGCTTTCTTGCAAAAAGTAAGATGAGAAAATATATATATGATGGTATCAATCATTTAACTCACGGAATGAAAGCAAATAAGTGTAATTTTACAAAATATAAAGCAAAGTATTGATATATTACCCAAACTTAAGTATTTTACAGACTCGTATTGATGTCTAACCTTAGTTCTACCAAATACTTCAGTCAAATATATTGAGTCTAAACTCACTGGAACGAGCCTGCACCGTCCACCATTCATACGCTTTTAATTGTCGAATGTGTTTGAAGTGTTTTGTCAACACTGTTGTCGAAATCTCCAGATTCTTAGAAAAAATAAAGACATGACCTCAGTGTCCCGGCTGTGTGATCGAATGTTTCAGTTTTGTGTGCAGCATCTTTTGGATACAGGAGTAGAAATATGTATTTTTGACAGTGTGTGCCGGTCTGTACTTATTTGGAGCTGTTAATTAGTCTTGTTTCATTATATTCTTAAATGTATATTTTTAAATGAAAGGGTTTCCTGAAAACTACAATCTTAAATGATAACAATTCAAACCTGCAGGCAGTGTTACCTTGCAGAGGAAGATAAACTCTGACTTCCTGTCAGTGCTGATGATTGTACAACCACGGACACATCGACACTGATTTCCTTTATTCCCCCCAAAAAAGCCCCTTTCCTCACATGGCCAGTTTGACATCACGCCACATAAAGTCCCAGTAACGTTTTGGTTTTAGGATTTATGCATGTCTTTTGGAGGGTAAATGCTGCCTTTGTTAAAAGTGGTAAACTGAATATTTTTAAAACAGAACTAATAAAGGGGACTAAAAACAACTCTGAACTCGTCTTAACTGTTTTGGTTTTGACAGCTTTTTAATGCTTTTCAATATTCTGTCAGGGTTTATGATGATGTGTCGTCTTTGTGTGCCACCAGATGCTTGAAAAACAGTAAATAATAACTCCATTTAATAAAAAAATAAAGATGAAACGCTGTGTGATGCTTTTTAAAGGCTATTCTGGTTTGGCTTCTCTGACACTTGGAGAATGGAGGTGGTTTTACTGGACCCTGGTTTGCTGTTTTTAACTGTTTTTTGACCTCTTCTTGCTCCTCTCAGGCTGCGACTATGAGCACCTCGGGGCTTCAGGCCACGAACCAGCAGAATGTGAAGGAGCTCGACAGCATGAAGGAGTCCATCAGCGACATCATCAACCAGCTCCAGGACATCGACCCGACCAGACTCTCCTTCTCCCCTTTCCTGGACCTGGACACTCAGATCTCCTTGGCGCCGGTATCAGACAGTCCCGAGTCCTCGGTGGAGGAGCTGCACTCATCCTCCCACTCCGTCTGCGGCTCCCAGCGCTCCCTTGAACCGCCACCAGCAACTAGTCAGCCAAGGAGTGAGTTATTATTGTTTTTTACTGTCTGTCTGACGGAGCTGCAGGGTTTGAGGGGAAGCCGGAACAAATTAACAAAGGCTGAAGATGAGTTTGAGTCCAGACTGAATTCAAAAAAAGATGAGACCGAGTCAGGGCTGATTACAGCGGAGCAACAGTTAATAAGCATGTGCACAATAAAAGGAGGGTTTTTTTTAAGGTTGAGCAGATATCCACATCCATGCCTTGCATACAAGTTTTGATATAATAATAAAAGTTATTTGTAGAGCTGAGGACATAAGAACGCACTGTGTGGTGGTAGAAAACATCTCTTTGACTTTCAATTTTGCATTGACAGGAGACAAAGTTCTTTGTTTTTTATATGTAAAAAGTGATGTTCCTGTCTGACAAACATTTCACCACTGCAACAGCAGCATATAATGTCCATGTGGACCGGCTATGTGCATGACACATTAAATACTGTAATGAACTAACTTGGTAGGAAAAATAGTTTTCTGGACTTAAGTCGAAAACAGATATGAGACTAAGTTGAAGGCGTGTTTAGAGTCTAGAGTGCTGCAGAAGGGAGACCTCTATAATCTGAAGTGGGTGAATGTTTGCAATCCTTCAACTTTTGGATGTTGATACGATTGCCTGAATGACACCTTTGTAAAAGTTGGGAGAACATTTGTAGATGTCTACAATTCCTCTTTCTGCACATTACCACCAGAGTTTTGATGGACAGTGAACAATTGTTTCTATATAGTATATGATAATATAATATTTATCCATAAGGTACCCAATTATCAACCGGCCACGGCCCCAGATCCCCAGAGACCCCAAAGGCTCCGAGTTCTCTGTCAATTGTTTGTCTTGTGTATTTGAATAATTGCTAATTTCGTTACGGACTTTGCAACACTGAAATCCAATTTTCAACTAATGTGCATCGTGACCTCATTGTGTGGTCCTGTATTAGAGGGTCTGGTTTCAGGACTGTAGTTATGTCCGTTCATATTGTTTTCATGTGGTGCATATTCCTGAATTACTTCAACCAAATATCACAAACCAATGACAAAAAGAAAACTTGTGATCATGTTGTAATATTCTTTCGTAGGAGTACTGGTTGGTTTCAGTGACAGGGAACCACACGGTTCATGGTCGGGTGAGATCAGTAGGGGGCCCAACAGCATCCTAATAGGTTAATACAGCCATGTGCCCACCTCTCCAAAATGTTACATGAGAGACTTTGACATGCAGGAAGTGAATGATTGATTAGTGTGAGTCTGCAGTTGATGGCTCAGTGTCTGGTTTTGGATCGGGTATTAAAATGTGCTCTGGTTTGAACAGGCTCTGCTCCCTGCCACCATCAGCCTAACGACGACCTCCCAGAGGAGCCACGTGGAGATCAGACAGAGGACGGGGAGCTGGATCCAACTCTTTCCAGTCCGATCATCACAGCGCACGATTTGGACGACGCCACGGAAAACTGCATCAGCCTTCCAACCCCAGCCTCTCAGGGAGACCTTCCCAACGGCACAGACACACCGAGATGGAGTCCAGAATCCACCAATCTGGACTGCAACGTGGACGAGGGCCGGCCTCTGATAGGTCCTCCGCCGGAGAGCGTGGAGCTGACTGTGTGGAGCTCAGAGGGGCGGGGAGAGACTTGCGAGGCCGCAGACGAGGCTTCAGATCGGGGACAGTGCTGGTGCCGCTGCTGCCAGTGTAAATGCTGTCAGAGCGGCCGAGTTCCTGCTTTCTTCTCAGTCCTGGCCTCTCTCCTGTGTGCAGCCGGGATCCTCTATGCACTCTATTTCTATGTCCCCATGAGACCCCCAGACTGCCCCGACATGGCCAGCCGCATCGTTTTCACTCTCTGCTGCTGCGTGGTGGCAGCCGTCCCCATCCTGCTTGGTATGTATCACAAACCTGCTCACTGACATTAATAAAAACAGCCGCCTGAGCCCCACAAACGATGAGATAAAGATTAAGAGAATTTGGTTTGTCTGGCCGCCTCGTCGCGGAATGTTTCAATGTCTCCTGTCCCCTTTAATTTCATGTGCTTTGCAACCTCAGTGTGCAGCAGGCGTCTCCCCGGGCCTCTAGAGAGAAGCATAATTTCCTTCTCCTTCACAAAGCTTTCAATGGAAACTACAATAAGGGGTTAGCCTCTCATCTCCCAGGCTGTGGCCTAATTGTTCAGAATATTTTAATCATTTTCCATCCATGGGCGACCAGAAACAAGATGGCAGGTGGCAGAAACACCCAAGACCAAAGCCTGTCCAGATCATTTACCTCTCACCCACTTGTCAGGCTGAGGACAGTGAGGAGTATTTGCATGCAGGCTCCTCTCTCGGCCGGCAGTTGCAGTATTCAAATGAAGATTATTATACAAAGTATTCAGTCAGACGAGATCAAGTGCAGCTAGGAGTTTTGTTTGTGGAAAGATGGCCACGTTTCAAGATGCTTACTGACTTATTGCTCCTTTTTGATCCTTTCGCAGCGATGCTAATGGGAGCAGCGTGCCAGTTCTGCACAGCCTCCTTCGGTCTGTGGGAGTCGTTTCCAAGGAGGCGGGCGGTGCACCAGCTGTTCGTCACGGCGTCCTTGGAGCAGTTACTCCTCTACGTCCTCAACCTCGTGGTCATGGCCGCTTTACTGCCTCAAGACCAGCTGAAGTTGGTGCCTATACTGGTCTTCATGTTCATCTTTGGAAGGTGAGGCTCAAAAAAAGTCCTTTTAAAAGGGCTCCTTCATGACTCTGAGACATAAAACACAGATCAATTCACAATAAAGAAAAGTGGCATGTGAAGAAACAGCTGGCCACAGAGTACCAGCACATATTGCACATATTTAATATGAGGAACAAAATCAACTAATTTAACATGGTTGTATTGGTACTTTTTAAGGTTTTCTGAATACCTCTTTCCCCTCTTTAACTGGAGTTTAACTGGTAATCTTGCTCTATAAAACACCGCCAGGGAGGAGTTTGTATTAGTGAAGTTTGAACTTGATCTGATTTCCTGTTTTGTGTTCAATCCTCTACAGGCTTGTTTACTGGATCAGCCTGAACGCGTGCAGCTCCTGGCGGGGCTTCGGCTCCGGCCTGACCGTCTTCCCGCTCCTCGCCATGGTGGCTCTCAATCTGTTCCTCATGTACACCCTGAATCTCAAAGAGCCAATTTTTGTCTCTCAGGACGTCCTCTATAATCAGGTCACCCCCTCTTCCTGGTCAGGGGAGACATCACAGAGCCCGAGTGGCAAACCAGACATCCTACCCACAGACATCCTGGTCGCTCAGTGAGGAGGCGAGCTGCGCTTTCTTCTTTCAGAGGAGGAGATCTTTTCCCAAAATAGGCCATTCCTGTGGTTTCCAGTTCAGCACAGCAACACACGCTGCCACTATAACCTCCAAGTCTGTGACAACTTGTATTTTTGATCCTCCTATACAGGACTTTTTTTTGTGGATACATGCTTATTATCTGAAATGCAAGAGCTTTTTCCCTGCTAGTGGCGGAGCACGCCTTTGAACAATGCTGTAGTCTTAAAACATTTGTCTGTTAAGCTATTCCAGTACCTATGTTTAATGTTTTGAACTCTGATGTACTTAAAAGCTCTGCTATATATACGGCTAATTTGGTTTGACCTAAAAAACCACAAGCAAAGCAACTGCAGTTGTCAGACTTTATTATTATTTTAACTTGTCCAAAAAGTTTGTACATGATGAAGACAGAATAAAAGCCCTTTTTAACAACATCTCTTCCAGCTAGTTTTCAGTTCCTTCGCTGACTTTGACCAGTTTGACTGAGCAGCTATTCTTGGAGAAACTGCAGTGTGTGTCTTTAGTGCTGAGACTGTCATTATGTGATAACATGCTCTCAATGTTCTCTGGCTGCTTTCTATCTCCACCCTGCTGGTGTCCTCACTGCTGCTGCTGCTCACTGGGTTTGTGGCGTAAAATGAGGCCAAAACTAAAACAGGATGCTGAAGATGGCTGCTCTTACTTCTTTTAACCGTTTAATCACAGGAGATTAAAGAGCTTTCCAAATTACTTTAATTTAAGATAATTTGTTTGACGTTTGTCAGCCTCAAATGCTACAGTGCCAGATAAAGGTCCCCGATCGAAACGTTGTGTCTCCAATAAACTCAGACATGTGATTTTTATTTTCCTACGCAGCAGGTTTTACCAATTTGATACCCGTATAGAATATAAAAAAATCTATTATTCTGCAGGTCAGACTAAGTAATCAAGTTTAAAGTTTGAGCTTATCGCTTTGGGCAAAGCCATCGTATTTGACATTTTGTAGACCAGTGGTCTCAAACTACCTGTCTTGGGACCTGATCCCGCCCACAACACCAACTCACAAGCCCTCATCAAAGTTAATGATAAACCAATTGTTTTTAATATGTTATTAAATATAATTACAATTTTTTGTCTTTCTCTATTGGTATTTCTCTTTGCAAAATCTGAGCATTTATTTTTGCCATTAAGGTCATTCGAGCTCTCGACTCCTGTTATAGACAAAGTAATTCATCAAACAATAATTGTCTGATTAATTAATACTCCATTTGCTGCAGTGTCAGGCTGCTCTGCCTGTGTTTTGCTATTTTACTTTGGCCTTGTGGGATTTAGGATATATTCTTTCAAATTCATAAAAAGTCAGCTGTACTTCACTTCACATTCATCAGCTCCACTGGAAGCTGCCCAGTAAAACCACAGCCTGCTGCAGTCAGCCACTGTGCGGCTCATGCCTTGCTCAAAGTGCTCCAAAACACAACCACAGTGGTAACAGGTAGAAGGTTCATGATTCGTACTCAGGTAGATCTGTCTGACATGAAGGGTGTTTTGTGATCCTATGTTTAATTAAATAACTGTTTGTTATAAAAACACATCATGCTGCTGCAAGTTGATTATGTGGTCCTAACCTCTAAAGTAAAAGTACAAAACCAGTTATTTTAAACACGTTTGTAAGAATAATTGATCACATATTACCCTGACAGGGAATAAAACATTGCATTCTTATATACAAGTCCAGTTGTAGTTAAATCAACAGAGAAACGAATGCGAAAGTGATTTCTGTGTTTCGTCAATTATATGCTCAAATTATTATGCGTTGCATGTTTTGAAGAAGCGAATAAGGTCTCTAGAATAAATGAAATGAAAACAGGCTATTTTAGTTTCTAAATTCATTAATCCTGATCTCCAGCTGTCAATAGTCCAGCTATTTTCTGCCACTGCACATCTGCACAAACACTGTTTGTTCAAAATGTTCATAATTTGTCATTGACAGTAGCACCTAGCTGTGTGCATTACTCAGTTGAGTTTTCTTTAGTTTAAATACCTTTTAATACAATCATCATAGAGAGGTTTATTTATTTGAAAAAAATGCACTTTAAAAAGTCTTGCCCCACTGGAGGGAGCTAAACAGCTATAACAAAGACTATAATTAACAGTATCCAGACGGTCTATTTACTTATATATGGCCAACATGAAACCGATATCAGTGTATGTCAGTGTTGTCCAACTCATCACTGAGGACAGAGAGGACAGTGAGGAAACATCTTCAATGTTGGTTCTTGGGAGTTTTAACAACCTGAGAAAATGTTAACCTTCCACAATTATATTACACTGAGTGTGTTTTGAGGCTGATTGTGACGTGTTATTATTCTGAGTCAATATTCTTCAATTTGACTAGTTAGCTATGACCTCAACACATATTTCAAAAGGTAAATTGATCTAAAAGTGTTCAAAACCAGCCAAAAAATTGCCAATATAACAGAATAGATAAATAATAAATAAGGAAAATATTAATCAGTATAAATAGAACATTTTAAACAATTATTTGTGGTATCTGGTCAGAATCTTGTGTCTTGGTTTACTTGTGTGAGCTCAGTGTTTATCGAATGGGCCCTGCTTAAATACAGTTTTACTTTCTATGAACAATGCTTTGTGTGTTTTTTAAATTGGGATTAAATAAGATGTTTCCTAACCCCGGTGTGTTCACTGCCTCAGTGGAGAGTTTTAATGCACATAAGTCTGATTCAGGACATTTTCTGACTGGATCAACGAAATGTATTGAGGATAAAATGGCTCAAATATGATCCGCTATCAATGGCGTTCAATACAAACCCCTAAATTCTGAGCGAAGACTCGTGACATTTTGGTCTTCTGTGGTTTCGATAAACAGGTTGTCAACATTACAACAGCGCCCTCTGCAGCTCGAGCTCATAACCGCACGACAAGCAGTCTGACGTAACCAGAATCCTAAAGATGGCGGCGTTAGTTGGTGAGTGATGTTGTGATTAAACGTGCACGCTTTTAACAAACATTACAGTGTTTTCAGACGTATGTTACTTGCAGTATTTGACAAGTTAAGCGCATAAATGTGCACTAACCAGAGGTTTGACTGTGTGGGTGATCTGATTTGTAACTTTTAGTGAATCCGCACACTGACCTTGCTCTGTCTACGTTAGCATGGCGGCTAACCAGGTTAGCGCTTACGTGAACTGAACTCCAGCTGCAATTCCAGCAGCAGTCAAAAAGCAAACATTAGTGATCGCACGTAACGACAGATGTCTTCTTGAAACTAACCACGGTGTTTGTTTTCATCTACGTCGTTGGTGGACTACCGTACCAAGTCTGTCATTAGATCGTGCGTCTGCTCCGCTATGGACACGAAGCTAGCCTTGAAAACTGCTGTTTTTGGGGTTCACATCTGTATTTGCGAACATTATGTGCGTGAATGTGTACCTTAGGGTAACATTTAACATGTAGCATTCACTTGTAACTATTTAGATTATACGTAGGACAGCACAGTTAGCTCTGCGCGAGGCTACAGTGTACAGATTTAACAGCAGTGTTTGGTTTGAGGTTACATTTTTAAAGGTGCTTATATAAATAAAGTTATTATTATTACATTTTGTTGGTTTTGCTGCTTCATAGCAAGGTAACGAGTTATGTCACAACGGAATGCACAGCTTAAGTACTTATAATATATCCCTGTTATTATAAAATGTCTTCAGTTTGTGAAATGCTTTTGTTTTGCAGCGCCTCGTCTGGCCTTGTTTGGCTGCTTTTCAACAAGGTAAGAACCTTCTAATCCTTTATCTCTTATCAAAACTTCACTTAATTCAGTTCTGTCCTGCTGGTCCTACCGCTGCTTTCGTAATACACCTTTAGAAGGGTGGAGTATGTCATTCATACCCACATAAACACATTTATTACTCTGCTTTTGTACAGGTCCAACTCATAGAATTCGGCATTAAATGCAGAGTGGAATATCCACCAAAATATATTTACTTACCACACACTGGGTCATGTAACACTAATAAGTACATACAGTCTTTACTGTATCTAACTCCCTTCCAACCTACCCAGTTTTAGTTTTGTAATTTTTGTTATTTGTTAAGGTAAGATTCTTTTTTTTATTTCATTCACTGTTTAAACACATGCTATGATTAAGATATTTATACATCAACTTTATCCATTATCTCTTAGGTCATTCAATTAATGAGCATTACATGTTTTTTTTCCCACAGGCCTATCTCAGTGTTTGCTGTTCACCAGAGGAATCTGCACAACAGTGCAAAAAGCGGGAATACCACCACGAGGTGAGTTTACCAAATATACTCTGGTGTAAATATCAGAAAGCGGAACAGACACTCGGTAAACTCTCTGCACACGGTAAAGATCCCCTCCGCCCTTCTGTTGCAGCGTGGTTCCAGTCAGAGAGAGGAGCACGGCGGTGGCAGCAGCCAAACCAGCAGCTGTAGCCAGCAGCAAGGGGGAGTATGCCATCACTAAGCTGGACGACTTGATTAACTGGGCACGCAGGGTGAGTAGATGAGAGGCTGTCAGCTCCGTTAACACCCACATATGTGGGGAGTGAATTCATCAGAGTCTGCAGTGTTTTTCTGTCCCCAGACGTGTGATGTGACTCCACTGCAGTGTATGACTGTTTGGTGTTGGTCTGAAACGTCACATGGTCGCTGCTGTTGCCTTTTGTAAACGGATCTCTTTGACTTTCAGCTTAGAATTGCCACAGGTCCTTCTTTTAGGCATCTGAGTTCTATCTTTCTGAGGTTGTGAAGTATCTGAGTTGAATACCAATGAACGGTATGTGTCAGAGGTCCGACACAAAGGGCAAATTAAAGAGTTGCTGACAAGCCAGAGAGTTGCTCAACTATATACTGTAGCAACAACAACAACAATCTAAGTCAAAGGACTCATTTCACAATCTGCCAAATATCAGCAGAGAGAATAACGTTGATATGCAGTTTATTGACATTTTGTATTGATGCATCTCTACGTCTGCTCCCTGCTGGGTTTGAACTAATTGAACAGTGCTTTGAAGATGTGACTTTGGGGCAGAACCACGAGTACCTGGATTAATGCGACTGCTCTGTGAGTGTGTTGTTGTCTGATCGCTGCTCTGCTCCCCTCTCAGAGCTCCTTGTGGCCCATGACCTTCGGCCTGGCATGCTGCGCGGTGGAGATGATGCACATGGCGGCGCCTCGCTATGACATGGACCGCTTCGGTGTGGTGTTCAGAGCAAGTCCCCGACAAGCTGATGTCATGATTGTGGCGGGGACGCTGACCAATAAGATGGCTCCGGCTCTGCGAAAGGTGAGGGGGGGGGAAGGGTGGTCTAACAGCAGCAGCATCTCTTGCATACAAGTGTAATTCAATTTATCACGCTCCAAACACCCCAATCTCTGTCTCAGGTTTGATTCAAAGCTGGGAAATGAAGGAAGAACAATGTATACACGCGTTTCTTTGCACTGCTCAAATACAT